>NC_092227.1:25168905-25244139 GCF_036320965.1 Panulirus ornatus
TACGTGTAGGAAGAGAGGAAAGTGATTGGTTCTCAGTGAATATAGGTTTGCGGCAGGTGTGTGTGATGTCTCCATGGTTGTTTAATTTGTTTATGGATGGGGTTGTTAGGGAGGTGAATGCAAGAGTTTTTGAAAGAGGGGCAAGTATGTAGTCTGTTGGGGATGAGAGAGCTTGGGAAGTGAGTCAGTTGTTGTTCGCTGATTATACAGCGCTGGTGGCTGATTCATGTGAGAAACTGCAGAAGCTGGTGACTGAGTTTGGTAAAGTGTGTGAAAGAAGAAAGTTAAGAGTAAATGTGAATAAGAGCAAGGTTTTTAGGTACAGTAGGGTTGAGGGTCAAGTCAATTGGGAGGTAAGTTTGAATGGAGAAAAATTGGAGGAAGTAAAGTGTTTTAGATATCTGGGAGTGGATCTGGCAGCGGATGGAACCATGGAAGCGGAAGTGGATCATAGGGTGGGGGAGGGGGCGAAAATTCTGGGAGCCTTGAAGAATGTGTGGAAGTCGAGATCATTATCTCGGAAAGCAAAAATGGGTATGTTTGAAGAAATAGTGGTTCCAACAATGTTGTATGGTTGCGAGGCGTGGGCTATGGATAGAGTTGTGCGCAGGAGGATGGATGTACTGGAAATGAGATGTTTGAGGACAATGTTTTGCGTGAGGTGGTTTGATCGCGTAAGTAACGTAAGGGTAAGAGAGATGTATGGAAATAAAAAGAGCGTGGTTGAGAGAGCAGAAGAGGGTGTTTTGAAATGGTTTGGGCACATGGAGAGAATGAGTGAGGTAAGATTGACCTAGATTTTCCTCGTTCCCTCCACCTCTGACACATATATCCTCTTGGTCAATCTTTCCTCACTCACTCTCTCCATGTGACCAAACCATTTCAAAACACCCTGTTCTGCTCTCTCAACAACACTCTTTTTATTTCCACACATCTCTCTTACCCTTACATTACTTACTCGATCATACCACCTGACACCATAGATTGTCCTCAAACATCTCATTTCCAGTACATCCACCCTCCTGCGCACAACTCTATCCATAGCCCACGCCTAGCAACCATACAACATTGTTGGAACCACAATTCCTTCAAACATACCCATTTTTGCTTTCCGAGATAATGTTCTCGACTTCCAAACATTCTTCTAGGCTCCCAAAGTTTTCGCCACTACCCCCACCCTATGATTCACTTCCGCTTCCATGGATCCATTCGCTGCCAGATCCACTCCCAGATATCTAAAACACTTTACTTCGTCCAGTTTTTCTCCATTCAAACTTACCTCCAAAATGACTTGACCCTCAACCCTACGGTACCTAATAACCTTGCTCTTATTCACATTTACTCGTAACTTTCCTCTTTCACACACTTTACCAAACTCAGTCACCAGCTTCTGCAGTTTCTTACATGAATCAGCCACCAGCGCTGTATCATCAGCAAACAACAACTGACTCACTTCCCAAGCTCTCTCATCCCGAACAAACTGCATACTTGCCCCTCTTTCCAAAACTCTTGCATTCACCTCCCTAACATCCCCATCCATAAACAAATTAAACAACCATGGAGACATCACACACCCCTGCCGCAAACCTACATTCACTGAGAACCAATCACTTTCCTCTCTTCCTACACGTACATATGCCTTACATCCTCGATAAAAACTTTTCACTGCTTCTAACAACTTTCCTCCCACACCATATATTCTTAGCACCTCCCACAGAGCATCTCTATCAACTCTATCATATGCCTTACCCAGATTTATAAATGCTACATACAAATCCATTTGTTTTTCTAAGTATTTCTCACATATATTCTTCAAAGCAAACACCTGATCCACACATTCTCTACCACTTCTGAAACCACTCTGCTCTTCCCTAATCTGATGCTCTGTACATGCCTTCACCCTCTCAATCAATACCGTCCCATATAATATCCCAGTAATAATCAACAAACTTATACTTCTGTAATTTGAGCACTCACTTTTATCCCCTTTGCCTTTGTACAATGGCACTATGCAAGCATTCCGCCAATCCTCAGGCACCTCACCATGAATCATACATACATTAGATAAGCTTACGAACCAGTCAACAATACAGTCACCCCCTTTTTTAATAAATTCCACTGCAATACCATCCAAACCTGCTGCCTTGCCGGCTTTCCTCCTCCGTAAAGCTTTTACTACCTCTTCTCTATTTATATATATATATATATATATATATATATATATATATATATATATATATATATATATATATATATATATATATATATATATATATATATATATATATATATATATATATATATATATATATATATATATATATATATATATGTATATATATTCTTGTATTTCAATTTTTAAAGGGGTGAAATAGAAGGAATCATGCGGGACGTCCTGATACTTCTCGCAGGCTCAGATTGGAGTGTCTAAATGTTTGTGGATGTAACCAAAATGAGAAGAAAGGAGAGATAACTAGTATATTTGAGGAAAGGGATGTCGTTCTCCTGGCTGCGAGTGAAACGAAGGTCAATGTTAAAGGGGAAGTGTGATTTAGGAATATCTTGGGAGTAAAGTCAGAGGAAGGTGAGAGGTCGTGAGCTAAGGAAGTAATGGCACTACTTCTTAAGCAGGGGGTTTTGGTGTGTGTGATAGAGTGTATATAAGTAAATTCTAGATTGATATCGGTAAAGCTGAAATTGGCTGGTGTGAGACTGGTGATTATTAGTGCTTATGCACCTGGTCTTGAGAAGAAAGATCTTGAGATTCAAGTGTTTTGGGAGGAGCCATTTGCGCCAGCTGCTTTGATGAACGAAACCGGGTTTAGTGATGAGTGAGTTAAATGGGAAGGTGAGCAATGTGGCAGCTGAGGGTCTAATTAGTGTATATGGGGTATTCAGTTTTGAGAATGGGAATGGTGCGGAGCTTGTGGATATGTTTGCTGAAAAAAGACTGGTGATTGGGAATACCTGGTTTGAAAAAATATGTATACATAAGTATACGTATGTGAATAGGAGAGATGGTCAAAAGTCATTATTGGATTACGTATTGAATGTTAGGCATGTAAAAGAGAGACTTTTGGAAGTTAATGTGCTGAGAGGGGCAGCTGGAGGGTGTCTGATCACTATCCTTTGGAGGCAAGGTGAAGATTTGTAGAGGTTTTCAAAAAAGACGAGAGGAAGTTAGGGAGAAGAAAGTTGTGAGAGGAAATAAGCTTGGAAAGGAGACTTGTGTGAAGAAGTTCCAGGAGAGATTGAGTGTACAATGGCAAAAGGTGAGAGCAAATGACGTGAGGGGAGCGGGTGAGGAATTTGATGTTTTTAGGGAAGCAGTGATGGTTTGTGCAAATGATGCATGTAGCATGAGAAAGGTGGGAGGTGGGCAGATCAGACAGGGTAGTGAGTGGTAGGATGAAGTAAACTTGTTAGTGAAAGAAAAGTAGAGACGCATTTGGACGATACTTGTAAGGAAGAAGTGCAAATTACTGGGAAATGTATAAAAGAAAGTGGCAGGAGGTCAAGAGGAAGGCACAAGGGTTGAAAAAGAAGTCAAATGAGATTTGGGTGAGAGGGTGTCATTAATCTTTAGGGAAAATAAAAAGATGTTTTAGAATGAGGGAAATAATGTGCTTAAGACAAGGGAACAAATGGGAACATCGGTGAAGGGGGCAAGTGGGGAGGAAATAACAGGTAGTGTTGAAATGAAAAGGAAGTGGAGTGAGTATTTTGAAGGTTTGTTGAATATGTTTGATGATAGTGTGGCATATATAGAGAGTCTTGGTAGGGGAGTTCAAAGTGAGAGGGTCAAGGAGAATGGTTTGGTTAAGAGAGAAGATGTAGTGAAATCTTTGCTGAAGATGAAATGCTGCAAGGCGGCGGGTTTAGATGGTATTAAACTGGAATTTATTAAAAAAGTTGATGACTGTGTTGTTGATTGGTTGGTAATGATATTCCTTGTATGTGTGGATCATGGTGAAGTGACTGAGGATTGCCGGAATGCATCCGTACTACAAAGGCATAAAGGATAAAAGTCAGTGTTCAAACTACAGAGGCATAAATTTGTTTCATATTCCTGTAGAATTGTATGGGAGTTTATTGATTGGGAGATTAAAGGCATGTACAGAGCATAAGACTGGGGAAGAACAGTGGGGTTTTAGAAATGTTAGAAGATGTGTGGATCAGGTGTTTGCTTTGAAGAGTGCGTCCGAGAAATACTTACAAAAACAGCTGGAATTATATAATAGGATGGATAGAGATGCTTTGTTGAAAGTCTTAAGAGTATATGGTGTGGGAAGTAAATTTTTAGAAGCAGTGAAAAGTTTTTACCATGGATGTAAGTCATGTGCATGAGTAGGAAGATAGGAGAGTTATTGGTTATCAGTGAATGTCGGTTTGCGGCAGGGGTGTGTGATGCCCCCATGGTTGTTTAATTTGTTTATGGATTGGATGGTTAGGGAGGTAAATGCTAGAGTTTTGGAGAGAGGGGCGAGGTAGTCTATTGTGAATGAGATGGCTCGGGAAGTGAGTCAGCTGTTGTTTACCGATGATATAGCTCTGGTGGCTGATTAGAGTGAGAAACTGCAGAAGTTGGTGACAGCTTGGAAAAGGTTGTGAAAGGAGAAAGTTGAGAGTAAATGTGAATAAGAGCAAGATTATTATGTTCAGTAGGGTTGATTGACAAGTTAATTGGGATGTAATTTTTAAAGGAAGAAAAATTGGAGGAAGTGAAGTGTTTTAGATATCTGTGAGTGGACATAGCAGCGATTGGAACCGTGGAAGCGGGTGTCACAGAGTAGGGGAAGGAGAGAAGGTTCTAGGAGCGATGAAGCAAGAACGTTATTTCGGAGAGCGAAAATGGGTATGTTTGAAGGTTAAGTAGTTCCAACATTGTCATATGGTTGTGAGTTGTACGGATGAAGGTGGATGTGTTGGAAATGAAATGTTGGAGGACAAAATGTGGTGTGAGATGGTTTGATCGAGTAAGTGATGAAACGGGTAGAGAGATGTGTGGAAATAAAAAGAGCATGGCTGAGAGAGCAGAATTTGTTGGAACTAGGAGAAGCGGGAGATCAAATTGGAGGAAGAAGGATGGAGTAAAAAAGATTTTGAGCGATCGGGGCTTGAACATATAGGAGGGTGAGTGGCGTGTAAAGAATAGAGTGAATTGGAGGCATGTGTTATACCGGGGTCGACGTGCTGTCAGTGGACTAAACCAAGTATGTGAAACATCTCGGGTAAGCCATGGGAATGTGTGTGGAGCCTGGATGTGGATAAGGAGCTGTGGTTTCATATAAAATTCAACCCCATTTCATGATATATTCACCTGAAATATCATCAACTTCTGCCGCCTTGCCGCATTCTATCGTCTGCAAAGCTTTCACCACTTCTCTCTTGACCAAACCACTGTCCATGACTCTTTCGCTGTGATTACCACCCGACCAAACACCCTACATCTGCTACTGTATCATCAAAACACATTTAACCATCATTCAAAATACTCTTTCCATCTCCTAACTCCATTAGTACCTGTCATCTCTTCCAGGTTTGACCTCTTGAAGATGTTCTGATTTATTCTTTCGTCTTTGGTATGTTATTTACCTCCTCCGAAAACTTTTAACCACCCGAAATTTAATGATACCCTCCCATCCCAAATTTCATGTGCCCTCTGTTTCTACCACTGCACTTCCTCTTGACTTCGTGCAGCTTTCTCTTATACATCTCCCAATCATTTATACACCTTCCTTGTAAGTACCGCTCAAACGCCTCTCCCCTCTTTTTCATTGGTAACTTTAGTTTTTCATCCCACCATTCACTACCCTCTCTAATCTGCCCACCTCCCGCCTTTCGCATACCACATGCGTCTCATGCACATGTCATCACTGCTTCCCTTAATACCTCCCATATTTCACCCATTCCCATCACTTCCTTTGCTATCACCTTTTGGAATTTTACACTCATTTTCTGCTGGCATTTCTTCACAAAAGTCTCATTTCTAAGCTCGTTCTCATCACTCCATTATCCACCATATTGTCTCCTTTTTTCGAAAAATAATCGAGAAATCTTCATCCTCTCCTCTAGAAGATACTCATCAGACATCCAACAGCTTTCCGTCTTAGCATATTTACATTCAAAAGACTCTCTTGTACACGCTTATCAATTGTCAGTTAATCTAATAATTAAAAATTAATCTAATCACAAATTCTTTCAGTACACAACTACAAAAGCTCTTATCCATTTACATTTATGAAATATAATATCCCAGGCATACCTATATACCCCTAACTGTCACATTACTTCCTATGCACTTAAATCACCAATCATTAATATCCGTTCTCGTGCACCAGAACTTCTGACACATACATTCAGCTGCTGCCAAAACACTTGCCTCTCAGGATCTTTCTTCTCATGACCAGGTGCATAAGCACAATTATCACTCATCTCTCGCGATCTGCTTTCAGTTTTACCCACATTAATGTAGAACATACTTCCTTACATTCTAATACATTCCCACAACTTCTTCTTCAGTAGTGCTACTTCTCCTTTAGTTCTTTTCCTCTCATCAACCACTGACTTTAATTCCAAGAAATTTCCAAACAATTCTTCCCCATTACCCTTGCGCTTAGTTTCACTCAGAGCCAGAATATCCAGGTTTCTTTCCTTGAATATACTGCCTATCTAACCTCTCTTCTCATCTTATTTACATTCACAAATATTCAGATACCCAAGTCGGAGCTTTCGAGGAGGATGAGCACTCCCTGCCTGACTCCTATTTCCTCCTTTGGAAATTGAAGGGGAGGGATCCTAGCTTCCCGCTCATGGCCCCTGTCTAGCCTGCTACAACACTTTTGGAAGACTGATGTAGAATTCATTTTCCCTTATCATTGTTGTCATTATTATTATTATTATTATTATTATTATTATTATCATTATTATTATTATTATCATTATTATTATTATTGTTATTATTAGTATTAATATCATTATTATCATTATTATTATTATTATTATTATTATTATTATTATTATTATTATTATTATTATTATTATTATTATTATTACTATTATTATTATTATCATTATTATTATTATTATTATTATTATCATTATTATTATTATTATTATCATTATTATTATTATTATCATTATTATTATTATTATTATTATTATTATTATTGATATTATCATTATTATTATTATTATTTTCATTATCATTATCATCATTATTATTATTATCAGTATTATTATTATTATTATTATTATTATTATTATTATTGTTATCATTATCATTATTATTATTATTATTATTATTATTATTATTATCATTATTATTATCATTATTAACATTAATATTATTATCATTACTATTATCACACTTTGTCGCTGTCTCCCGCGTTAGCGAGATAGTGCTAGGAAACAGACGAAAGAATGGCCCAACCCACTCACATACACATGTATATACATACACGTCCACACACGCACATATACATACTTTTACATCTCTAAGTATACACGCATATACACACACAGACATATGCATATATACACATGTACATACTTCATACTTTCTGCCATTATTCATTTCCGTCGCCATCCCGCCACACATGAAATAACAACCCTCTCCCCCCGCAAATGCGCGAGGTAGTGCTAGGAAAGACAACAAAGGCTATATTCGTTCACACTCAGTCTCTAGTTGCTATGCATAATGCACCGAAACCACAGCTACCTTTCCACATCCAGAACCCACAGAACTTTCCCATGGTTTACCCCAGACGCTTCACATACCCTGGTTCAATCCACTGACATCACGTCGACCCCAGTATACCACATCGTTCCAATTCACTCTATTCCTTGCACGCCTTTCACCCTCCTGCATGTTCAGGCTCCGATCACTCAAAGTCTTCTTCACTCAATCTTTCCACCTCTAATTTGGTCTCCCACTTCTCCTCGTTCCCTCCACCTTTGACACATATATCCTCTTGGTCAATCTTTCCTCACACATTCACTCCATGTGAACAAACCATTTCAAAACACCCTCTTCTGCTCTCTCAATCAACCTGTTTTTTACAACACATCTCTCTTACCCTTTCATTACTTACTCGATCAGACTACCTCACACCACATACTGTCCTCAAACACCTCATTTCTAGCGCATCCACCCTCCTCCGCACAACTCTATTTATAGCCCACGCCTCGCAACCAAATAACATTGTTGGAGCCACTTTTCCTTCAAACGTACCCAATTTTGCTTTCCAAGATAACGTTCTCGACTTCCATATACTCATCAACGCTCCAAGAACTTTCTCCCCTCCCCCACCCTATGATTCACTTCCGCTTCCATGGTTCCATCTGCTGCCAAATCTACTCCCAGATATCTAAAACACGTCACTTCCTCCAGTTTTGTTCCTTTCAAACGTACCTCCCAATTGACCTGTCCCTCAACCCTACTGTACCTAATAACTTTGCTCTTATTCACATTTACTCTCAGCTTTCTTCTTTCCCACACTTTATTTTTCTTATTATTTTTAAAACATTTCCAGTTAGTGGTGTGCCGTGGAGGAAAGTCTAACAACAACTACTGTGCTTTTCTAAAGAAGGTGGACGTCGGCAGGCGACCTAACTACGTGTTGATAATGAAAGAAGTTGTTAGATTGGGAAAGAGTGTATGGACACTATAAGAGGAAGATTTAAGATCAGATTGGTGACAGCATAGGTAGAAGTAAGTTAAGAGGTGGCAGTTAGATGATGATTCGAATATACCTTGTCTTGCCGACTCAAACACAGCGACCTTGCAGCACCGCTCACCTTCCAGTGAGGCCTGTCGCACGGGAGCAATGGGCAACCCCGCCAAGGCGTCCACCGCCCGCCCGACAACCCGACCTCAGGAACTGGTACCTGCCTTTGGAGCCACGGGAGAACAGCCTAATCCCGCACACCCTAAGCACACAAAAAAAGGGGAGATGACCTCTGCCTGCCCGATGGCCGACACCAGATGGACAAGGCAGGCTCCAATTGCTAACCTGTGCTATTGGACTACATCCTGTGAAGGGAGTGAGTCCAGGTTAGGGCTTTGACAGTGCACACCTCAAGGTCCTGGTATGTCAGCCCTAACCCTCTGAGAGCACTCGCGCTTTCTTGGCACCATGCGCCACGCCAATTTAAAGTGGCAGATGTTACGTACACGGTGCCTTTCCCAGTATATTCCCGTACGCCTTGTAAGACTTCTCGGGTGCCGTAGTAGGTGCCCTTATGCTGGTGTGCAGCTGAAAGCGCGCAGTGGACCCCAGAGACCTGAGTGTCTATCATATAGGCCTGTGTACTTTTGGAAGCCACGATGTCCGGCTTCCGAAAGGACCCCACAACCGGAATGCGCGGCTCGCAGGACACCTCGTAACCCCTCTGCCTGAGTCATCCGGCCAAATAGGCACTGATGTTGTCATGCCTCTTTACCCTCCCGTCATGAGTACGGGGGTACATCTGTGCGATGTGCCCGAGCGTACCCGGCTTCTGACAGGTGTCACAAAGACCGTTGATCTCGAGCCGGCCTCTGGACGCCCTGGCAGGGGTGGTTAAAACGCCTATCCTCACTTGGACGGCCTTCACATAATCAGAACCGGACAGGAAACGGTTCCCGCTATTCACCCATCTGGTAACCTGAGGCACGGCAGCAGATGGAGCGAGAGCCGCACCGTCGACGGTACTGACCAGATTGACCCTCCATACATGTTGACGTTCGGTTTTATTACCCGCCTGTCGACCAGCAATGCATGTGGTTCCAGTCCAGCGCTGCAGTTTGCTCATCACTGCAGGCTCCCGGACAGCCGCCTGAATCACCGGGTCGGTCGAGGAAAGTAATTTTTCGAACTTGGCTTGTTTATTCAGCCGGACGGTCGGGACAAAGTCCGGTATACCCAGCCCACCATCTCCAGCTGCCGAATGGAAGTATGCACAAGGCACATCATGGGCTAGAGGTGGACCGCCACTCGCACCTGCCTGTCCATACGTGCTAACTGTGTCTTATAAACTTCCCCCAACACCAGTCGATGTATGAGCTTGGCAACCAGATATCCCACAAGCAACGAATCCGCTGTTGAGGTTTTATATGGGCTCTGATGATGTTGTGGAGCCCCTCTTCTAGCAGGGCACCGTAGGACTTTCGCCGGGCCCCAGCTCCGACAAGAATGCCGAGGTACTTATATTCGTCCTTAGCACTCATGGATCCGACAGCGCTGCCCAAGACTAGGAACGTCCTATTTTTATTGACGTACCAAGTCTTACGCTTGCCGTCGACTTCCATGCTGAGGGTACGACATTTCCCTGGGTTAACTTGAAGCCCACCCTGCGCGGGTCTCGGCCATCACGTTCATTGCCAACTGCAAGCCAGTGGGCGTCTGCGCCACCAGGACCAAATCATCGGCAAACGCCAATGCTGACACCTTTTGGTCACCCAACCTAACCCATACACCAGTCTCCTTCACCCTTGCGATTCCCTCGTCAGTCACAAGGTTGAAGCGAATTGGTGATAGTGGGTCACCCTGCTTGACCCCACGAGTCATATTTATTTTCTCCGACATCTCGTCGCTGCATTCGATGTGAGTGAAGGCTCGGTCATACGTCGACATGACATATGCCCTGACGGGGGCTGGGATGCCCTTCCGCGACACGGCCCGCTCGATAGTGCTATGATTAACACTGTCGAATGCTTTGGCCATGTCGAGGAATGCCAGGTGCACATCGTGGGCGTGTGCCCGCGCACGATCGACGATCGCATCCAAGATCGTGAGGTTCTCAAGGCATCCGTCCATTGGGAAGAATGCCTTTTTAGGCTCCATCGATCTGGACGAGGCTCGAGATGCGGCTGCTCATGATTTTATGGAGCAGGCGGATTGCGGCACAAGAGATGGTGATTGGCCTGTAGTCCTTGGGTTCAGTTGGGTTGGGTACCTTGGGTATCAGCACCGTTCTATTTGGCTTTAGTGGTTCCGGCAATGCAGACGTAGGACCAGGGGCAGATGTTCGTGTGGCTTTGTGATGTGCTACCTCACCTACGGTGACTACTTCTGCTATTTGTCCACGTTCTAAGTCGCAATCGGTGATGGCACGTTCGTCCGGCTCAGATGGTTGAGAGAAGAGAGCCCCCCAAAAGGGACTGAGGCGTTCCGGCCCAACCGAAGTTGGCGGTACCTTCCAATCACCTTAGAGAACCAGTCCGGCGGCCAAAGACCTATTCTCACGATAGAGTCTCTGTACCTTCCGGCACTATTTCCTTCTAAGGCGGTTTCCACGCAAAGGAACCTCATCCGCGCGGCGTACGCGGCCAGAGTTGTCTGACTGCCTTGATCCATCTCCACCACGATGGTCTTCGGGTGAGCCACAAGAGCTTGTCACGTGTGTGGCGTGCTCTGCGGCTGCCCTGATCGTGGAGAAGCTGTCACCCTGACGCAAGTGGTCAATGGCTGCATTTAGGACATCCTCGCCCCACGATGGATTTGTGGGGCCAGGTCCTAATGTGTCGAGATAAGCGACAGTCTCCGCCACAAAGGAAGCAATTGATTGGGATTGGGGAGCCCGCGAAGCAGCTGGGACAGTTAAAACCGTGGGATTCGTCACCGTCGGATTTTCCGCAGGACTCTCACCACTGGGTTCCCCACGCACGTACATTCCTGTACGCGGCGCATCCTCCTGGATGCCACTCCGCGTGTTGCTTCTCCTTGTGTATGGGACACGCCTTTCAGTCGACACACCATCCATCACCTCGCCTTCACCAGTTTCCTGGAAGAGGTTAATGTTCAAGGTCAGTTCCTGAACCCTGGTCTTATACGACGCTTTGCGTCGGAGATCTTTGATCGCTTCGACCGTCCTAGATGGAACAATCTCCCGCAACCGCTGGTTCAAGCCCTGCCCGGCAACTAGTGAGGGACCAGCTGCTATCCAGCCTAAGCCCTGCTGAGGAGCTCCACCTTCTCTTCAGACCATCGAGCCTTGGACAGAACATGCCTAGTTGCCAACTCCTGGTGAAAGGAGTTAGCATGTGCCTGCCTTTCGTGGACCTTAGAGCCCCGAAAGCTAGCGAAGGTCTTCCCACAATGTGGGCAAGAGGGTGACCGGTCGTCGGCCGCTCCCTCGTGACTGTTGCTGGTACCCTACATACCAACAGAGGCAAGCAAGCTATTCCGAGGAATGGGTTATGCGTGACGGGTACCATGAAGCGAAAACCCGTGACAAGGGTAGACGCTCCGGCTTTCGTCGCACAGTGCTGACGCCCAAAGGAAGCAGAGGACTGCAGTCAGTTGATGGACACTGCTGCTGTGCTTCAGTCATACGGATTGCCCGTTAGTAGTTGTCCTACTATACCAGTAAACGTAGCT
This sequence comes from Panulirus ornatus, assembly GCF_036320965.1. Classification (NCBI taxonomy): domain Eukaryota; kingdom Metazoa; phylum Arthropoda; class Malacostraca; order Decapoda; family Palinuridae; genus Panulirus; species Panulirus ornatus. Next base: position 25,181,268 of record NC_092227.1, read on the forward strand.
GGACAACTTCCGACTCTCAGCGGTTGTTTGGTTTGTACTGGATAACCAATCAACGAAGCTAGGGCTTGAAGTGCGCAATCACTCGAGTTACTCGGCTTTAAGGCACTGTATCATCAGCGAACAACTGACTCACTTCCCAAGATCTCTCATCCAAAACACACTGCATACTTGCCCCTCCTTCCAAAACTCTTGCATTCACCTCCATAACAACACCATCAATAAACAAATTAAACAATCATAGAGATATCACAGACCCCTGCCGCAAGGCAACATCCACTGAGAACCAATCACTTTCCTCTCTTCCTGCACGTACACATGCTTTACATCCTTGATAAAAACTTTTCACTGCTTCTAACAACTTGCCTCCCACACCATATAATCTTAATACCTTCCACAGAGCATCTCTATCAACTATATCATATGCCTTCTCCAGATCCATAAATGCTACATAAAAATCCATTTGCTTTTCTAAGTATTTCTAAAATACATACTTCAAAGCAAACACCTGATCCACACATCCTGTACCACTTCTGAAACCACACTGCTCTTCCACACTCTGATGCTCTGTACATGCCTTCATCCTCTCAATCAATACCCTAACATATAATTTACCAGGAATACTCAACAAACTTATACCTCTGTAATCTGAGAACTCACTTTTATCCCCTTTGCCTTTGTACGATGGCACTATGCAAGCATTCCGCCAATCCTCAGGCACCTCACCATGAGTCATACATACATTAAATAACCTTACCAACCACTCAACAACACAGTCACCTCCTTTTTTAATAAAGTCCACTGCAACACCATCCAAACCTGCTGCCTTGCTGGCTTTCATCTTCCGCAAAGCTTTTACTACCTCTTCTTTGTTTACCCAATCATTTTCCCTTACCTTCTCACTTTGCACACCCCCTCTACCAAAACGCCCTATATCTGCCACTCTATCATCAATTACATTCAACAAACCTTCAAAATACTCACCCCATCTCCTTCTCAAATCAACACTACTTGCTATCACCTCTCCATTAGCCCCGTTCACTGATGTTCCCGTTTGCTCGCCTGTCTTACGCACTTTATTTACCCCCTTCTAAAACATCTTTTTATTCTCCCTTAATTTTAATGATACTCTCCCACCTCAACTCTCATTTGCCCTCTTTTTCATCCCTTTCACCTTTATTTTGGCCTCATGCCTCTTTCTTTAATAGATCTCCCAGTCATTTGCATTATTCCCCTGCAAAAATTGTCCAAATGCCTCTCTCTCTCTCACTAATAATCTTACTTTTTCATCTCACCTCTCACTACCCATTCTAATCTGCCCACCTTCCACGCTTCTTATGCCGCAAGCATCTTTTGCCCAAGCCATCAATGCTTCCCTAAATACATTTCATTCCTCCCCAATCCCATTATGTCCTTTGTTCTCACCTTTTTCCATTCTGTACTTAGTCTCTCCTAGTACTTCCTCACACAAGTCTCCTTCCCATGCTCACTTACTTTCACCACTCTCTTCACCCCAACATTCTCTCTTCCTTTCTGAAAACCTCTAATATCTTCACCTTCGCCTCCACAAGATAATGATCAGACATCCCTCCAGTTGCACCTCTCTGCACATTAACATCGAAAAGTCTCTCTTTCGCGGGCCTATCAATTAACACGTCATCCAATAAAGCTCTCTGACCATCACTCCTACTTAGATATGTATTCTCATGCATATCTTTCTTCTTAAACCAGGTATTCCGAATCACCAGTCCTTTTTCAGGACATAAATCTACAAGCTCTTCATTATTTCCATTTACATCACTGAATACCCCATGTACACCAATTATTCCCTCTTCTGCCAAATTACTCTCCTTTGCATTCAAATCACCCATCACTATAACCCGGTCCCTTGCATCAAAACTACTCACTCACTCAGCTGCTCCCAAAACACTTGCCTCTCATGATCTTTCTTATGCTCAGGTGCATATGGACAAATAATCACCTATCTCTCTCCAACCACTTTCAGTTTTACCCATATCAATCTAGAGTCTACTTTCTTACACTCTATCGCATACGCCCACGACTCCTGTTTCAGGAGTGGTGCTCTTCCTTCCCTTGCTTTTGTCCTGTTACCCTTGAGCTTCGTTTCACTTAGAGCCAAAACATCCAGGTTCCTTTCCTCAAACATACTACCTATCTCTCCTTTTTTCTCATCTTGGTTACATCCACACACATCTATATTCCCCAATCTGAGCCTTCGAGAAGGATGAGCACTCCCCGCGTGACTCCTTCTGTTTCCCCATTTAGAAAGTTAAGTACAAGGAGGGGAGGTTTTCTAGCCCCCCGCTCCCGTCCCCGTTAGTCGCCTTGTACGACACGTGAGGAATGCGTGGGAAGTATTCTTTCTCCCTAATCCCCCTATTATTATCATTATTATTATTATTATCAATATTATTATTATTATCATTATTATTATTATTATTAATATTATTATTATTATTATTATTATCATTATTATTATTATTATTATTATTATTATTATTATTATTATCATCATTATTATTATTATTATTACTATTATTATTATTATTATTATTATTATTATTATTATTATTATCACTGTTATCATTATTATTATTATTATTATTATTATTTTTTTATTTACTTATTTTGCTTTCTCGCTGCCTCCCGCGTTTGCAAGGTAGCTCAAGGAAACAGACGAAAGAAATGGCCCAACCCACCCCCATACACATGTATATATATACACGTCCACACACGCAAATATACATACCTATGCATCTCAATGCATATATATACACACACAGACACATACATATATACCCATGCACACAATTCACACTATCTCACATTCATTTCCATCGCCACCTCGCCACACATAGAATACCATCCCCTTCCCCCCTCATGTGTGCGAGGTAGCGCTAGGAAAAGACAACAAAGGCCCCATTCGTTCACACTCAGTCTCTAGCTGTCATGCAATAATGCCCGAAACCACAGCTCCCTTTCCACATCCAGGCCCCACAGAACTTTCCATGGTTTACCCCAGACGCTCCACATGCCCTGATTCAATCCACTGACAGCACGTCAACCCCGGTATACCACATCGATCCAATTCACTCTATTCCTTGCCCGCCTTTCACCGTCCTGCATGTTCAGGCCCCGATCACACAAAATCTTTTTCACTCCATCTTTCCAACTCCAATTTGGTCTCCCACTTCACCTCGTTCCCTCCACCTCTGACACATATATCCTCTTGGTCAATCTTTCTTCACTCAATCTCTCCATGTGACCAAACAATATCAAAACACCCTCCTCTGCTCTCGCAACCACGCTCTTGTTATTTCCACACATCTCTCTTACCCTTACATTACTTATTCGATCAAACCACCTCACACCACACATTGCCCTCAAACATCTCATTTCCAGGACATCCACCCTCCTGCGCACAACTCTATCCATAGCCCACGCATCGCAACCATACAACATTGTTGGAACCACTATTCCTTCAAACATACCCATTTTTGCTTTTCGCGATAATGTTCTCGACTTCCACAAATTCTTCAAGGCTCCCAGGATTTTCGCCCCCTCCCCCACTTCCGCTTCCATGTTTCCATCCGCTGCCAGATCCACTCCCAGATATCTAAAACACTTTATTTCCTCCAGTTTCTCTCCTTTCAAACTTACCTCCCAGTTGACTTGACCCTCAACCCTACTGTACCTAATAACCTTGCTCTTATTCACATTTACTCTTAACTTTCTTCTTTCACACACTTTACCAAACTCAGTCACCAGCTTCTGCAGTTTCTCACATGAATCAGCCACCAGGGCTGTATCATCAGCGAACAACAACTGACTCACTTCCCAAGCTCTCTCATCCACGACAGACTTCTTACTTGCCCCTCTTTCCAAAACTCTTGCATTCACCTCCCTAACAGCCCCATCCATAAACAGATTAAACAACCATGGAGACATCACACGCCCCTGTCGCAAACCTACATTCACTGAGAACCAATCACTTTCCTCTCTTCCTACACGTACACATGCCTTACATCCTCGATAAAAACGTTTCACTGCTTCTAACAACTTGCCTCCCACACCATATATTCTTAATACCTTCCACAGAGCATCTCTATCAACTCTATCATATTCCTTCTCCAGATCCATAAATGCTACATACAAATACATTTCCTTTTCTAAGTATCTCTCACATACATTCTTCAAAGCAAACAACTGATCCACACATCCTATACCACTTCTGAAACCACACTGCTCTTCCCCAATCTGATGCTCTGTGCATGCCTTCACCCTCTCAATCAATACCCTCCCATATAATTTACCAGGAATACTCAACAAACTCATACCTCTGTAATTTGAGCACTCACTTTTATTCCCTTTGCCTTTGTACAATGGCACTATGCACGCATTCCGCCAATCCTCAGGCACCTCACCATGAGTCATACATACATTAAATAACCTTATCAACCAGTCAACAATACAGTCACCCACTTTTTTAATAGATTCCACTGCAATACCATCCAAACCTGCTGCCTTGCCGGCTATCATCTTCCGGAAAGCTTTTACTACATCTTCTCTGTTTACCAAATCATTTTCCCTAACCCTCTCGCTTTGCACACCACCTCGACCAAAACACCTTATATCTGCCACTCTATCAACAAACATATTCAACAAACCTTCAAATTACTCACTCCATCTCCTTCTCACATCACCACTACTTGTTATCACCGCCCCATTAGCGCCCTTCATTGAAGTTCCCATTTGCTCCCTTGTCTTGCGCACTTTATTTACCTCCTTCCAAAACATCTTTTATTCTCCCTAAAATTTACTAATACTCTCTCACCCCAACTCTCATTTTGCCCTCTTTTTCACCTCTTGCACCCTTCTCTTGACCTCCTGTCTCTTTCTTTTATACATCTGCCACTCAATTGCATTTTTTCCCTGCAAAAATCGTCCAAACGCCTCTCTCTTCTCTTTCACTAATAATCTTACTTCTTTATCCCACCACTCACTACCCTTTCTAATCAACCCACCTCCCACGCTTCTCATGCCACAAGCATCTTTTGCGCACTCCATCACTGATCCCCTAAATACATCCCATTCCTCCCCCACTCCCCTTACTTCTATTGTTCTCACCTTATCATCATTATTATTATTATCATTATATTTATTGTTATTATTATTATCATTATTATTATCATTATTATTATTATCATTATTATTATCATCATTATTATTATTATTATTATTATTATTATTATTATTATTATTATTATTATTATTATTATCCCTGGGGATATGGGAGAAAGAATACTTCCCACGTATTCCCTGCGTGTCGTAGAAGGCGACTAAAAGGGAAGGGAGCGGGGGGCTGGAAATCCTCCCATCTGTTTTTTTTTTAATTTTCCAAAAGAGGGAACAGAGAAGGGGGCCAGGTGAGGATATTCCCTCAAAGGCCCAGTCCTCTGTTCTTAACGCTACCTCGCTATCGCGGGAAATGGCGAATAGTATGAAAAAAAAAATTATTATTATTATTATCATCATTATTATTATCATTATTATTATTATTATTATTATTATCATTATTATTATTATTATCATTATCATTATTATCATTATTATCATTATCATTACTATTGTTATCATTATTATTATTATCATTATTGTTATTACAATTGTTATTAATATTATTATTATGATTATTATTATCATTATTGTTATTATTATTATCATTATTATTATTATTATTATTATTATTATTATTATTATTATTATTATTATTATTATTATTATTATTATTATTATTATTATTATCATTATTATTATTATTATTATTATTATTATTATTATTATTATTATTATTATTATTATTATTATTATCATTATTATTTTATTATTATTATTATTATTATTATTATTATCATTATTATTATCATTATTATTATTATTATTATTATTTTTATTATTATTATTATTATTATTATTATTATTATTTTTATTATCATTACTATTATTGTTATTATTATCACTGTTATTATCATTTCATTATAATTATTATTAATATTATCATTATCATTATTATCATTAATATAATTATCATTATTATTATTATTGTTATTACTATTTTTCTTCTTCTACTTCTTCTACTTTTTCTTCGTCTTTTTCTTCTTCTTCTTCTTCTTCTTCTTCTTATTATTATTATTATTATTATTATTATTATTATTATTATTACTATTATTATTATTATTATTATTATTATTATTATTATTATTATTATTATCATTATTATTATCATTATTGTTATTATTATTATTATTATTATTATTATTATTATTATTATTATTATTATTAGTATTGTTATTATTATCATTATTATTATTATTATTATTATTGTTATTATTATTATTATCATTATCATTATCAATATTATTATTATCATTATCATTATCATTATTATCAGTATTATTATTATTATTATTATTATTATTATTATTATTATTATTATTATTATTATTGTTATTATTATTATTAGGTTTGCGGCAGGGGTGTGTGATGTCTCCATGGTTGTTTAATTTGTTTATGGATGGGGTTGTTAGGGAGGTAAATGCAAGAGTTTTGGAAAGAGGGGCAAGTATGAAGTCTGTTGGGGATGAGAGAGCTTGGGAAGTGAGTCAGTTGTTGTTCGCTGATGATACAGCGCTGGTGGCTGATTCATGTGAGAAACCGCAGAAGCTGGTGACTGAGTTTGGTAAAGTATGTGGAAGAAGAAAGTTAAGAGTAAATGTGAATAAGAGCAAGGTTATTAGGTACAGTAGGGTTGAGGGTCAAGTCAATTGGGAGGTGAGTTTGAATGGAGAAAAACTGGAGGAAGTGAAGTGTTTTAGATATCTGGGAGTGGATCTGGCAGCGGATGGAACCATGGAAGCGGAAGTGGATCATAGGGTGGGGGAGGGGGCGAAAATTCTGGGGGCATTGAAGAATGTGTGGAAGTCGAGAACATTATCTCGGAAAGCAAAAATGGGTATGTTTGAAGGAATAGTGGTTCCAACAATGTTGTATGGTTGCGAGGCGTGGGCTATGGATAGAGTTGTGCGCAGGAGGATGGATGTGCTGGAAATGAAATGTTTGAAGACAATGTGTGGTGTGAGGTGGTTTGATCGAGTGAGTAACGTGAGGGTAAGAGAGATGTGTGGAAATAAAAAGAGCGTGGTTGAGAGAGCAGAAGAGGGTGTTTTGAAGTGGTTTGGGCACATGGAGAGGATGAGTGAGGAAAGATTGACCAAGAGGATATATGTGTCGGAGGTGGAGGGAACGAGGAGAAGAGGGAGACCAAATTGGAGGTGGAAAGATGGAGTGAAAAAGATTTTGTGTGATCGGGGCCTGAACATGCAGGAGGGTGAAAGGAGGGCAAGGAATAGAGTGAATTGGAGCGATGTGGTATACCGGGGTTGACGTGCTGTCAGTGGATTGAATCAAAGCATGTGAGGCGTCTGGGGTGAACTATGGAAAGCTGTGTAGGTATGTATATTTGCGTGTGTGGACGTATGTATATACATGTGTATGGGGGGGGGGGGGGGTTGGGCCATTTCTTTCGTCTGTTTCCTTGCGCTACCTCGCAAACGCGGGAGACAGCGACAAAGTATAATGATAATAATAATAATATTATTGCTATCATTATTATTGTTATTACTATTATCATTTTTATTATTATTATCATTATCATTAATATTATTATTATTAATGTTATTATTATTATTATTATTATCATTATTATTATTATCATTATTATTATTATTATTATTATTATTATTATTATTACTATTATTATTATTATTATTATTATTATTATCATTATTGTAATCATTATTATCATTATCTTTATTATTATTGATATCATTTTTATCATTGTTATTATTGTTATTATCATCATTATTATTATCATTATTATCATTATCATTATTATTATTATTATTATTATTATTATTATTATTAGTATTGTTATTATTATTTCTATCATAATTATTATCATTATTATTATCATTATTAGTATTCTACTTATTATCATTATTATCATTATTGCTATTATCATTATTATTATTATTATTAATAATTATAATATTATTATCATTATTTCTATTATTATTATTATCATCATTATTACTAGCATTATTATTATCATCTTTATCATTATCATTATCATCATTATCATTATTATTTTGTCGCTATGAAAGACGGAATAGGGGCAAGAGCCAAGCGAGGATTGTCATTCCTTGCTGAAATCTCAAGTTGAGGTGTCTGAATGCATGTAGCTGTGATAATCATGAGAAGAAGAGAGAAACGTGGCATTTTTAGAGAATGGAGCCTAGGTGATGTTCTGCCTTTAAATCAAACTAAACTCAAGTGTAAAGTGGATGAATGGTTTGGTAATATCCGTGGAGCAAAGTCTAGGGTTTGGGTGAGACTGTAAGCATGAGAGGGACAAGTACTTCTATTAAAGGAAAAATATTGGATATATAGTAAAGAATATATTGAAATGAGTTCTCGAGTGCTGTGGATGATATTGAAAATAGATTACGAGAGGTGGATGATTGCCTGTGCTAACACTTCTGGTATCAAAAGAAGTGAAGAAGAGAGGAGATTCATTTGGAAGTAGTTAAGTCAGGGCATCATTAGTATTGATATCACGTAATCGAATCTTAGCTGTAGAAGGTATGAATCCAAAAATGCGTGATGTCGCAGTTAAAGGTATAATGGGTGGGTGGGGGGGTTTATAGAACTCCAGTTTTAGATGAAGGCAGTAAATAGGTGAAGGGACGGAGTAAGTATTCTGCAGAACTCTTAGAAGCGCCCTTTGAGAGAATGGCGGATGATGGGAGCTTGGGATGAGGTGGTACGAGGAGCAAGAGGATCACAAGCAAAGGTTTGGTGAAGTGAGGGGTGATAAAAGATTTGTGTAAAGCGATATGTGTCAAATCGGCGGGATTGGGTGATATTGCAGTTAAGTTTTTCAAGAAGGAAAATGACAGTGTTGATGATTCGTCAGTCAGAATTTCAAGCGTGTACTTGGCCCAAGATGAGGTTCCTGAGGAAATAGCAGATTCTCATACAGTGCTATTATGTAAAGCCAATGAGAAAAAGATAGTTCAATCATAGAATAACAGATGAATAATATCTTTAAATATACCTTTATGGTAAGCTGCATGGGGTAGTAAGGTTTGGGATGCTTGTGGTATCCAAAAGGGATGGATCAATTTATATGTGGCATTATTGAGCCTGGTGAAGTATGATGTGGTTTATAAAGAGGTCTTGTCAAAGGTGCTACGACTATATGGTGTTGGAGGAAACCTTTTATATGCAGTGAAGTGTTTGTCATTATCATTGTTAACAGTTTATCTAATAAAACATGCAGCAAAGGCTGAATATTAAAAACAAAACAATCATATTTATTAATTATCATACTTTGTCGCTGTCTCCCACGTTAGCGAGGTAGCGGAAGGAAACAGACGAAAGAATGGCTCAACCCACCCATATGCACATATATGTACATACACGTCCACACACGGACATACACATACCTATACATCTCAACGTATACGTATATATATATATATATATATACACACACAGACATATACATATATACACATGTACATAATTCATACAGTCTGCCCTTATTCATTCTCGTCGCCACCCAGCCACAAATGAAATAAAAAACGTCTCCCCCAAATATGCGCGAGGAAGTGTTAGGAAAAGCCAACAAAGGCCACATTCCTTCACGCTCACTCTCTAGCTGTCATGTATATTGCATCGAAACCACAGCTCCCTTTCCATATCCAGACCCCACAAACTTTTCTTACTTTACCCCAGACGCTTCACATGTCTTGGTTCAATCCATTTACAGCACGTCGACCCCGGTATACCACATCGTTCCACTTCACTCTATCCCTTGCACGTCTTTCACCCTCCTGCATGTTCAGGCCCCGATCACTCAAAATAAATTTCACTCCATCTTTCCACCTCCAATTTGATTTCCCACTTCACCTCGTTCCTACCACCTCTGACACATACATCCTCTTTGTCAATCTTTCCTCAATCATTCTCTCCATGTGCCCAAACCATTTCAAAACACACTCTTCTGCTCTCTCAAGAACACTCTTTTCATTAACCACACATCTCTCTTACCCTTTCATTACTTACTAGACCAAACCACCTCACACCACATATTGTCCTCATACATCTCATTTCCAGCACATCCACCCTCCGCAAAACTCTATTTATAGCCCATGCCTCGCAATCCATATATCATTGTTGGAACAACTATTCCTTCAAACATACCCATTTTTGCTTTCCAAGATAACGTTCTACATTCTTGACGTCCACACATTCTTCAACGCTCCCAAAACTTTCGCCCCCTCCCCCACCCTATGATTCACTTTCGCTTCCATGGTTCCGTCTGCTGCCAAATCTACTCCCAGATATCGAAAACACTTCACTTCCTCCAGTTTTGCTCCATTCAAACGTACTTCCCAATTGACTTGTCCCTCAATCCTACTGTACCTAATAACCTTGCTCTTATTCACATTTACTCTCAGTTTCTTCTTTCTCACTCTTTACCAAACTCAGTCACCAGCTACTGCAGTTTCTCAGCCGAATCAGCCACCAGCGCTGTATCATCAGCGAACAACAACTGACTCAATTACCAAGTTCTCTCATGCAATACAGAATACATATTGCACCTCTTTCCAAAACTCTTGCATTCACTTCCCTAACAACCCCATCCATAAACAAATTAAACAACCATGGAGACATCACACACCCCTGCCGCAAACCAACTCTTACTGAGAACCAATCACTTTCCTCTTTCCTACACGTACACGTGCCTTACATCCTCGATCAACACTTTTACCTGCTTCTAACAGCTTGTATCCCACACTATATATTATCAATACCTTCCACAGAGCATCTCTATCAACTCTATCATATGCCTTCTCCAGATCCATAAACGTTACATACAAATTCATTTGCTTCTCTGAGTATTTCTTGCTTACCTTCTTCAAAGCAAACACCTGATCCAAACATCGTCTACCACTTCTGAAACCACACTGTTCTTCCCCATTCTGATGCTCTGTACATGCCTTCACTCTCACAATCAATACCCTCCCATCTAATTTCCCAGGAATACTAAACAAACTTATACCTTTGTGATATGAGCACTCACTTTTATCCCCTTTGCCTTTATACAATTGCACTATGCAAGCATTCCGCGAATCCTCAGGCACCTCTCCATGAGTCATAGATACATTAATTAATCTTACCAACCAGAAACAATACAGTCACCCCCTTTTTAATAAATTCCACTGCAACACTATTCGAGCCAACTGCCTTGCCGGCTTACATCTTCCGCAAAGCTTTTACTACCTCTTCTCTCTTTACCAAATCATTTTCCCTAACCCTCTCACTTTGCACACCACCTCGACCAAAACAACCTATATCTGCCACTCTATCATCAAACACATTCAACAAACCTTGAAAATAGTCACTCCATCTCCTTCTCACATCACCACCACTTGTTATCACCTCCCCATTATCCCCCTTCACTGAATATCCCATTTGTTCTCTTGTCTTACGCACTTTATTTACCTCCTTCCAAAACATCTTTTTATTCTCCCTAGATTTAATGATGCTCTTACCCCAGCTCATATTTGCTCTCTTTTTCGCCTCTTGCACCTTTCTCTTGACCTCTTTCCTCTTTCTTATATACATATCCCAGTCATTTTGCATCATTTCCCTGCAAAGATCGTCCAAATGCCTCTATCTTCTCTCTCACTAATACTCTTACTTCTTCATCCCACCACTGACTATTCTTTCTAATGTACCCACCTCCAACGCTCCTAATGCCACAAGCATCTTTTTTACAAGCCATCACTGCTTCCCCAAATACGTACCATTCCTCCCGCACTCCCCTTACGTCTTTTGTTCCCACTTTTTTCCATTCTGTACTCAGTCTCTCCTGGTACTTACTCACGCAAGTCTCCTTCTCAAGCTCACTTACTCTCACCACTGTCTTCACCCAACATTTTCTCTTGTTTTCTGAGAACTATAAATCTTCACCTTCGCCTCTACAAGACAGTGATCAGACATCCCTCCAGTTGCACCTCGCAGAACATTAACATCCAAAAGTCTCTCTCTTTCGCGCGCCTATCAACTAACACGTAATCCAGTAATACTCCCTCGCCATCTCTCCTACTTACATACGCATATTTATGAATATCTCTCTCTTATACCAGGTATTCCCGATCACCAGTCCTTTTTCAGCTCATAAATCTACAGACTCTTCACCATTTCCATTTGCAACACTGAAAACATCATGTACACCAATTATTCCCTGAACTTCGCTTTCAAATCACCCATTACTATGACCCGGTCACGTGCATCAAAACTACTAACACACTCATTCAGCTGCCTCTCATGATCTTTCTTCTCATGCCCAGGTGCATATGCACCAATAATCACCCATCTCTTTCATCCACTTTCAGTTTTACCCATATTTATCTAGAGTATACTTTCTTACAGTTTATCACATATTCCCACCACTCCTGTTTCAGTAGTGCTACTCCCCTTGCCCTCGTCCTCTCACTAATACCTGACTATATGTGATATGTTAAGAGAATGGAGCCTAGGTGCTTTTCTGCCTCTGAATTTAACTATACTCAAGTGTAAAGTGGATGTATGGTTTGGGAATATCCATGGAACAAAGTCTGGGATTTGGGTGAGACTGTAAGCATGAGAGGGACAAGTACTTCTATAAAAGGAAAAAATATTAGAAATATAGTAAAGAATATATTGAAATGAGTTCTAGAGTGCTGTAGATGATATTGAAAGTACATTGCGAGAGGTGGATGATATCTTGTGCTAACACTTCTGGTATCAGAAGTAGTGAAGAAAAGAGGAGAGTCATTTGCAAGGAGCTAAGTGAGTGTATCAGCAATATTGTTGCATATAATCGCATCTTAGCCGTGGGAGGTATGAATCCAATGAGTGATGTCGCAGTTAAAGGTATAAAAGGGAGGGGGGGGGATGGATAGAACTCCCGTTTTAAATAAAGGCAGGAAAGAGGTGAAGAGACGGAGTAAGTATTCTGAAGTACTGTTAGATGCGCCTTATAATAGAATGGCGGATGATGGGTACTTGGGATGAGGTGGTATGAGGAGCAAGAGGATCACAAGCAAAGGTTTGGTGAAGTGAGGGGTGATGAAATATTTTTGTAAGGCAATATGTGTCAAATCGGTGGGATTGGATGATATTGCAGTTAAGTTTCTCAAGGAGATTGACAGCGTTGATGATTCGTCAGTCAGAATTTCTAGCGTATGCCTGGCCCAAGGTGATGTGCCTGAGAAGAATGCTCATACAGTGCTATTATGTAAAGCCAATGAAAAAAGGAAAATGGTTCACTCATAGAATCAACAGAAGAATAATTCTTTAAACATACCTTTATTGTAAGCTGTATGGGGTAGTAAGGTTTTGGAGGTTAGTGGTATCAAAAAGGATCAGATTGAGGAGGAGGACATTGGCCTCAGGATTGGTAGAAAATGTTTGAGCCAGGTGGAGAAAGAGATGGATCTATTTGCATGTGGCATTAGGGAGCCTGGTGAAGAATGATGTGGTTTATAAAGAGGTCTTGTCAAATGTGCTACGACTATGTAGTGTTGGAAGAAACCTTCTAGTTTCACTGAAGGGTTTGATATCATTATTGTTAGCAGTTTATCTAATAAAACATGCGACAAAGGCTGAATACTTAAAAAAATATATAAATTTATCGATCTATTATACTTTGTCGTTGTCCCCCACGTTAGCGAGGTAGCGCAAGGAAACAGACGAGAGATTGGCCCAATCCACCCACATACCCATGTATATCCAAACACTTCCAGACACGCTCATATAGATACCTATACATCTGAACATATACATATATACATATATATATATATATATATATATATATATATATCATACAAAGCTCCATCAGCCAGGATCGAACCTGGGACCCCTTGTGCAAGAGGCAGGCATGCTAACCGCTAGGCTAAGGGACTGTATAATAGGAAACAACTATTCGAAATACTAAGTACTCGAATACCCTTCGTCTCACTATGGTGAGCAACGGGGTCTATCGGTTGTTTCCGAACAGAACACATAGCCAGCTGAGAGCGTTTTACCGAACCTGACTGTACAACGCGGAGTTATATGAATACGAATAAAGTGTATATGAACGCGCACCTTCATAGAACATACAAAGCTCCATCAGCCAGGATCGAACCTGTGACCTCTTGTGCAAGAGGCAGGCATGCTAACCGCTAGGGTAAGGGACTGTATAATAGGACACAACTATTCGAAATACTAAGTACTCGAATACCCATCGTCTCACTATGGTGAGCAACGGGGTCTATCGGTTGTTTCCGAACAGAACACATAGCCAGCTGAGAGCGTTTTACCGAAACTGACTGTACAACGCGGAGTTATATGAATACGAATAAAGTGTATATGAACGCGCACCTTCATAGAACATACAGTCCCTTAGCCTTGCGGTTAGCATGCCTGCCTCTTGCACTAGGGGTCCCAGGTTCGATCTTGGCCGATGGAGCTTTGTATGTTTTATGAAGGTGCGCGTTCATATACACTTTATTCGTATTCATATAACTCCGCTTTGTACAGTCAGGTTCGGTAAAACACTCTCAGCTGGCTATATGTTCTGTTCGGAAACAACCGATAGACCTCGTTGCTCACCATAGTGAGACGAAGGGTATTCGAGTACTTAGTATTTCGAATAGTTGTTTCCTATTATACAGTCCCTTAGCCTAGCGGTTAGCATGCCTGCCTCTTGCACAAGGGGTCCCAGGTTCGATCCTGGCTGATGGAGCTTTGTATGTTCTATGAAAGTGCGCGTTCATATACACTTTATTCGTGTGTATATATATATATATGAAAGAAGAAAGTTAAGAGTAAATGTGAATAAGAGCAAGGTAATTAGTTACAGTAGGGTTTAGGGTCAAGTCAATTGGGAGGTAAGTTTGAATGGAGAAAAACTGGAGGAAGTAAAGTGTTTTAGATATCTGGGAGTGGATCTGTCAGCGGATTGAACCATGGAAGCGGAAGTGGATCATAGGGTGGGAGAGGGGGCGAAAATCCTGGGAGCCTTGAAGAATGTGTGGAAGTCGAGAACATTATCTCGGAAAGCAAAAATGGGTATGTTTGAAGGAATAGTGGTTCCAACAATGTTGTATGGTTGCGAGGCGTGGGCTATGGATAGAGTTGTGCGCAGGAGGATGGATGTGCTTAAAATGAGATGTTTGAGTTCAATATGTGGTGTGAGGTGGTTTGATCGAGTAAGTAACGTAAGGGTAAGAGAGATGTGTGGAAATAAAAAGAGTGCGGTTGAGATAGCAGAAGAGGGTGTTTTGAAATGGTTTGGGCACATGGAGAGAATGAGTGAGGAAAGATTGACCAAGAAGATATATGTGTCAGAGGTGGAGGGAACGAGGAGAAGTGGGAGACCAGATTGGAGGTGGAAAGATAGAGTGAAAAAGATTTTGTGTGATCGGGGCCTGAACATGCAGGAGGGTGAAAGGAGGGCAAGGAATAGAGTGAATTGGATCGATGTGGTATACCGGGGTTGACGTGCTGTCAGTGGATTGAATCAGGGCATGTGAAACATCTGGGGTAAACCATGGAAAGCTGTGTAGGTATGTATATTTGCGTGTGTGGACGTATGTATATACATGTGTTTGGGGGTGGGTTGGGCCATTTCTTTCGTCTGTTTCCTAGCGCTACCTCGCAAACGCAGGAGACAGCGACAAAGCAAAAAAAAAAAAAAAATATATATATATATATATATATATATATATATATATATATATATATATATATATATATATATATATATATACACACACAGAGAGACATATACATATATACATATGTACATAATTCTTACTGTCTGCCCTTGTTCATTCCCGTCACCACCACGACACTCATAAAATAACAACCCCCTCCCCCTAAACATGCGCGAGGAAGCGTTAGGAAAATACAACATAGGACACACTCGTTCACACTCAGTCTCTAGCTTTCATGTATAATGCACCGAAACCACAGCTCCATTTCCACATCCAGTCCCCACAGAACATTCCATGATTTACCCTAGACGCTTCACATGCCCTTGTTCAATCCATTAACGGCACGTCGACTCCGATATACCACATCGTTCCAATTCTCTCTGTCCCTTTGCACGCCTTTCACCCTCCTGCATGTTCAGGCCCCGATCACTCAAAATCTTTTTCACTCCATCTTTCCACCTCCAATTTGGTCTTCCACTTATCGTTCCCTCCACCTTAGACAGATATATCCTCTTTTTCAATCTTTCCATGTGACCCAACCATTTCCAAACACCGTCTTGTGCTCTCTCAACCACACTCTTTTTATTACCAAACGTCTCTCTTACACTGTCGTTACTTTCTCGATCAAACCACCTCACACCACATACTGTACTCTAACATCTCATTTCCAGCACATTCACCCTTCTCCGCACAACTCTGTCTATAGCCTATATCTATAGTTTTTATCTATATCCTCCATAAAAACTTTTCACTGCTTCTAACAGCTTTCCTCCCACACCATATTTCTTTAATACCTTTCATAGAGCATCTCTATCAACTCTATGATATGCCTTATCCAGGTCCATAAATGCCACATACAAATCCACATTCTGTCCTGAAATATCTCATTTCCAGCACATCCACCCTCATCCGCAAAACTCTATCTATAGCCCACGCCTCGCAACCATATATCATTGTTGGAACAACTATTCCTTCAAACATACTCATTTTTGATTTTCACGATAACGTTCTCGGCTTCAACATATAGAGCATCTCTATCAACTTTATCATATGCCTTCTCCAGGTCCATAAATGCTACATACAAAACCACATACTGTCCTCAAACATCTCATTTCCAGCATATCTACCCTCCACCGCACAACTCTATCTATAGCCTATGCCTCGCAACCATATATCATTGTTGGAACAACTGTTCCTTCAAAAATACCCATTTTTCTTTCCAAGATAACGTTCTCGGCTTCCACACATTCTTCAACGCTCCCGGAACTTTCGACCGCTCCCCCTCCCCATGATTCAGTTCCACTTTTATGGTTCCATCCGCTGCCAAATCCACTCCCAGATATCTAAAACACTTCACTTCCTCCAGTTTTTCTCCATTAAAACTTACCTCTCAATTGAGTTGTCCCTCAACCCTACTGTACCTAATTACCTTGCTCTTATCCTCATTTACTCTCAGCTTTCTTCTTTCACCCACTTTACCAAACTAAGTCACCAGCTTCTGCAGTTTCTCATCCGAATCAGCCACCAGCGCTGTGTCATCAGCGAACAACAACTGACGCACTTCCAAAGTTCTCTCATCCAAAACAGACTGCATACTTGTCCCTCTCTCCAAACTCCTGCATTCACCTCCCTAACAACCCCATCCATAAACAAATTAAACAACCATGGAGACATCACGCACCCCAACCGCAAAACCACTTGCACTAAGAATGAATCACTTTCCTCTCTTCTTACACGTACTCATGCCTTACATCCTCGATAAAAACGTTTCACTGCTTCTAACAGCTTACCTCCCACACCATATACTTTTAATACTTTCGACAGAGCATCTCTATCAACTTTATCATATGCCTTCTCCAGATCCATAAATGCTGAATATAAATCCATTTGACTTTGTAAGTATTTCTTACATACATTCTTCAAAGGAAACACTTTATCCACACATCTTCTACCACTTCTGAAACTGCACCGCTCCTGCCCATTCTGATTCTCTGTACATGCCTTCACCCTCTCAATCAATACCCTCTCATATAATTTCCCATGAATACTCAACAAACTTATACCTTTGTAAAATGAGCACTCACTTTTATCCCCTTTGCCTTTGTACAATGGCACTATGCAAGCATTCTGCCAATGCTCAGGCACTTCACCATGAGTCTTACATATACTGAATAATCTTATCAACCAAGCAATAATCCAGTCACCGACTTTTTAAATAAATTCGACTGCTATACCATCCAAACCTGCTGCCTTGCCGGCTTTCATCTTCCCCAAAGCTTTCACTTCCTCTTCTCTGTTTACTAATTCATTCTCCGCAACCCTCTCACTTTGCACACTATGAGGTGCCTCAGAAAATGACAGAATGCTCATACAGTGCTACTATGTAAAGGCAATGGGAAAAAGAAAATGGTTGAGTCATAGAATAAGCAGAAGAATAATTCTTTAAACATACCTTTATGGTAAGCTTTATGGGTTAGTAAGGTTTGGGAGGTTAGTGGTATCCATAAGGATCAGATTGAGGAGGAGTACATTGGCTTCAGGATTGGTAGAAAATGTTTCAACCAGGTGGAGAAAGAGATGGATCTATTTGCATGTGGCATTAGTGAGCCTGGTGAAGTATGATGGGGTTTATAAAGAGGTCTTGTCAAAGATGCTACGACTATATGGTGTTCGAGGAAACTTTCTAGATGCACTGAAGGGTTTGATATCTTTATTGTTAGAAATTTATCTAGTAAAACATGCGGCAAAGGCTGAATATTTAAAAGAAACTTTTATATTTCTTTATTTATTATACTTTGTCGCTGTCTCCTATGATAGCGAGGTAGCGAAAGGAAACAGACATAAGAATGGCCCAACCTACCAACATAAATTGTATATCCATACACGTCCTCACACGACCATAGAGATACCTATACATCTCAACGTATACATATATATACACACAGACATATACGTATATACATATGTACATAATTCATACTGTCTGCCCTTATTCATTCTCGTCGCCACCAAGCCACACATGAAATAACAACACCCTCCCCTCAGATGTGCACGAGGAAGCGCTAGGAAAAGACAATAAAAGACACATTCGTACACACTCAGTCATGTATAATGCGCCGAAACCACAGCTCCCTTTCCACATCAAGGCCTAAGAGAACTATCCATGGTTTACCCCAGACGCTTCATATACCCTTGTTCAATCCATTGACAGCACGTCGACTCCGGTATACCATATCGTTAGAATTCACTCTATCCCTTGCATGCCTTTCACCCTCCTGTATGTTCTGGCCCCGATCATTCAAACTCTTTTTCACTCCATCTTTCCACCTCCAATTTGGTCTCCCACGTCTCCTCGTTCCCTCCACCTCTGACACATATATCCTCTTGGTCAATCTTTCTTCACTCATTCTCTCCATGTGACCAAACCATTTGAAAACACCCTCTTCTGCTCTCTCAGCCACACTCTTTTTATTACCACACATCTCTCTTAACCTTTCATTACTTTCTCGATCAAACCACCTCACACCACATACTGTCCTCAAACATCTCATTTCTAGCACATCCACCCTCCTCCGCACAACTCTATGTATAGCCCACGCCTTGCAACCATATATCATTGTTAGAACAACTATTCCTTCAAACATACCATTTTTTGCTTTCCAAGATAACGTTCTCGGTTTCCACACATTCTTCAACGCTCCCGGAACTTTTGAAACCTCCCCCACCCTATGATTCACTTCCGCTTTCATGGTTCCATTCGCTGCCAAATCCACTCACAGATATCTGAAACACTTCACTTCCTCCAGTTTTTCTCCCTTCAAACTTACCTCCCAATTGACTTGTCCCTCAACACTACTGTACCTAATAACCTTGCTCTTATTCACATTTAATCTCAGCTTTCTTTTTTCATACACTTTACTAAATTCAGTCACCAGCTTCTGCAGTTTCTCACCCAAATCAGCCACCAGCGTTGTGTCAGCGAACAACAACTGACTCACTTCCAAAGTTCTCTCATCCAAAACAGACTGCATACTTGTCCCTCTTTCCAAACTCTTGCATTCACCTCCCTAACAACCCAATCCATAAACAAATTAAACAACCATGGAGACATCACGCAACCCAACCGCAAAAGAGGTTGCACTAAGAACCAATCACTTTTCTCTTATCTTACACGTACTTATGCCTTACATCCTCGATGAAAACTTTTCACTGTTTCTAACAACTGTCCTCCCACACCATATATTTCTAATACTTTCCATACAGCATCTCTATCAACTCTATCATACGCCTTCTCCAGGTCCATAAATGCCACATTCAAATCCATTTTCTTTTCTAAGTATTTCGTACATACATTCCTCAAAGTAAACATCTGATCCACACATCGTCTACCACTTCTGAAACTACACTGCTCTTCCCTAGTCTGATGCTCTGTACATGCCTTCACCCTCTCAATCAATTTTTTTTTTTTTTTTATTATACTTTGTCGCTGTCTCCCGCGTTTGCGAGGTAGCGCAAGGAAACAGACGAAAGAAATGGCCCAACCCACCCACCCCATACACATGTATATACATACGTCCACACACGCAAATATACATACCTACACAGCTTTCTATGGTTTACCCCACACGCTTCACATGCCTTGATTCAATCCAATGACAGCACGTCAACCCCGGTATACCACATCGCTCCAATTCACTCTATTCCTTGCCCTCCTTTCACCCTCCTGCATGTTCAGGCCCCGATCACACAAAATCTTTTTCACTCCATCTTTCCACCTCCAATTTGGTTTCCCTCTTCTCCTCGTTCCCTCCACCTCCGACACATATATCCTCTTGGTCAATCTTTCCTCACTCATTCTCTCCATGTGCCCAAACCACTTCAAAACACCCTCTTCTGCTCTCTCAACCACGCTCTTTTTATTTCCACACATCTCTCTTACCCTTACGTTACTAACTCGATCAAACCACCTCACACCACACATTGTCCTCAAACATCTCATTTCCAGCACCTCCATCCTCCTGCGCACAACTCTATCCATAGCCCACGCCTAGCAACCATACAACATTGTTGGAACCACTATTCCTTCAAACATACCCATTTTTGCTTTCCGAGATAATGTTCTCGACTTCCACACATTCTTCAAGGCCCCCAGAATTTTCGCCCCCTCCCCCACCCTATGATCCACTTCCGCTTTCATTGTTCCATCCGCTGCCAGATCCACTCCCAGATATCTAAAACACTTCACTTCCTCCAGTTTTTCTCCATTCAAACTCACCTCCCAATTGACTTGACCCTCAACCCTACTGTACCTAATAACCTTGCTCTTATTCACATTTACTCTTAACTTTCTTCTTCCACACACTTTACCAAACACCAGCTCCTGCAGTTTCTCACATGAATCAGCCACCAGCGCTGTATCATCAGCGAACAACAACTGACTCACTTCCCAAGCTCTCTCATCCCCAACAGACTTCATACTTGCCCCTCTTTCCAAAACTCTTGCATTTACCTCCCTAACAACCCCATCCATAAACAAATTAAACAACCATGGAGACATCACACACCCCTGCCGCAAACCTACATTCACTGAGAACCAATCACTTTCCTCTCTTCCTACACGTACACATGCCTTACATCCTCGATAAAAACTTTTCACTGCTTCTAACAACTTTCCTCCCACACCATATATTCTTAATACCTTCCACAGAGCATCTCTATCAACCCTATCATATGCCTTCTCCAGATCCATAAATGCTACATACAAATCCATTTGCTTTTCTAAGTATTTCTCACATACATTCTTCAAAGCAAACACCTGATCCACACATCCTCTACCACTTCTGAAACCACACTGCTCTTCCACAATCTGATGCTCTGTACATGCCTTCACCCTCTCAATCAATACCCTCCCATATAATTTACCAGGAATACTCAACAAACTTATACCTCTGTAATTTGAGCACTCACTCTTATCCCCTTTGCCTT
Source organism: Panulirus ornatus (assembly GCF_036320965.1). Taxonomy (NCBI): domain Eukaryota; kingdom Metazoa; phylum Arthropoda; class Malacostraca; order Decapoda; family Palinuridae; genus Panulirus; species Panulirus ornatus. The sequence continues at coordinate 25,203,149 of NC_092227.1, forward strand.
TGTACAATGGCACTATGCACGCATTCCGCCAATCCTCAGGCACCTCACCGTGAGTCATACATACATTAAATAACCTTACCAACCAGTCAACAATACAGTCACCCCCTTTTTTAATAAATTCCACTGCAATACCATCCAAACCTGCTGCCTTGCCGGCTTTCATCTTCCGCAAAGTTCTCTCTACCTCTTCTCTGTTTACCAAATCATTTTCCCTAACCCTCTCACTTTGCACACCACCTCGACCAAAACACCCTATATCTGCCTCTCTATCATCAAACACATTCAACAAACCTTCAAAATACTCACTCCATCTCCTTCTCACATCACCACTACTTGTTATCACCTCCCCATTTGCGCCCTTCACTGAAGTTCCCATTTGCTCCCTTGTCTTACGCACTTTATTTACCTCCTTCCAGAACATCTTTTTATTCTCCCTAAAATTTAATGATACTCTCTCACCCCAACTCTCATTTGCCCTTTTTTCACCTCTTGCACCTTTCTCTTGACCTCCTGTCTCTTTCTTTTATACATCTCCCACTCAATTGTATTTTTTCCCTGCAAAAATCGTCCAAATGCCTCTCTCTTCTCTTTCACTAATACTCTTACTTCTTCTTCCCACCACTCACTACCCTTTCTAATCAACCCACCTCCCACTCTTCTCATGCCACAAGCATCTTTTGCGCAATCCATCACTGATTCCCTAAATACATCCCATTCCTCCCCCACTCCCCTTACTTACATTGTTCTCACCTTTTTCCATTCTGTACTCAGTCTCTCCTGGTACTTCCTCACACAGGTCTCCTTCCCAAGCTCACTTACTCTCACCACCCTCTTCACCCCAACATTCACTCTTCTTTTCTGAAAACCCATACAAATCTTCACCTTAGCCTCCACAAGATAATGATCAGACATCCCTCCAGTTGCACCTCTCAGCATATTAACGTCCAAAAGTCTCTCTTTCGCACGCCTGTCAATTAACACATAGTCCAATAACGCTCTCTGGCCATCTCTCCTACTTACATAAGTATACTTATGTATATCTTGCTTTTTAAACCAGGTATTCCCAATCATCAGTCCTTTTTTAGCACATAAATCTACAAGCTCTTCACCATTTCCATTTACAACACTGAACACCCCATGTATACCAATTATTCCCTCAACTGCCACAATACTCACCTTTGCATTCAAATCACCCATCACTATAACCCGGTCTCGTGCATCAAAACCACTAACACACTCATTCAGCTGCTCCCAAAACACTTGCCTCTCATGATCTTTCTTCTCATGCCCAGGTGCATATGCACCAATAATCACCCACCTCTCTCCATCAACTTTCAGTTTTACCCATATTAATCGAGAATTTAATTTCTTACATTCTATCACATACTCCCACAACTCCTGTTTCAGGAGTATTGCTACTCCTTCCCTTGCTCTTGTCCTCTCACTAACCACTGACTTTACTCCCCAGACATTCCCAAACCACTCTTCCCCTTTACCCTTGAGCTTCGTTTCACTCAGAGCCAAAACATCCAGGTTCCTTTCCTCAAACATACTACCTATCTCTCCTTTTTTCACATCTTGGTTACATCCACACACATTTAGGCACCCCAATCTGAGCCTTCGAGGAGGATGAGCACTCCCCGCGTGACTCCTTCTTCTGTTTCCCATTTTAGAAAGTTAATACAAGGAGGGGAGGATTTCTGGCCCCCCGCTCCCGTCCCCTCTAGTCGCTTTCTACGACACGCGAGGAATACGTGGGAAGTATTCTTTCACCCCTATCCCCAGGGATAATATACATATATATATACATATACACATACACACACATACACATACATACGCACATATACACACACACACACACATACATATATATACATATGAAAAATGTAAGAAACAATTTAGAAAACTGAAACTTCTAGCTTGAAATGAATGAAAAAAATGAATGTCACATAATGGTTCAACCTCTGGCTATGGAAAAAAGGAAATGTATAATTCATTTACACAAACGTCAATAGCAGTTCTCATCAATTTAACCACTGTATCAATAAGCTTCAATGTCTAAGCTACACTCTCTCAATCAATATCCCTCCCATATAATTTCCCAGGAATACTCAACAAACCTATACCTCTGTAATATGAGCACTTACTTCTATACCCTTTGCCTTTGTACAAAGGCACTATGCAAGCTTTCTGCCAATGCTCAGGCACCTCACCATGAGTCATACATGCATTGAATAATTTTACCAACCAGTCAACAATACAGTACCCGATTTTTTTTATAGACTCCATTGCAATACCATCCAAACCCACTACCATGCTGGCTTTCATCTTCCCCAAAGCTTTTACTACCTCTTCTCTATTTACCATAACATTCTCCCTAACCCTTTCACTTTGCATACCACCCCGACGAAAACGCTCTATATCTGCCACTTTATCATCAAACACATTCAACAAACCTTGAAAATACTCACTCCATCTCCTTCTCATATCACCACTATTTGTTATCACATCCCCTTTAGGCCCCTTCACTGATTTTTCCATTTGTGCCCTTGTCTTACGCACTTTATTTACCTCCTTCCAAAACATCTTTTTATTCTCCCTAAAATTTAAGGATTCTCACCCTAAGTTTCATTTACCCTCTTTTTTGCCTCGCACCTTTCATTTGACCTCATGCACTTTCTTTTATACATCTCCCAGTCATTTGAATTATTTCCCTGCAAAAATCGTCCTAATGCCTCTCTCTTCTCTTTCGCTAATAATCTTACTTCTTTATCCCACCAATTACTATCCTTTCTAATCTGCCCACCTCCCACGCTTCTCATGCCACAAGCATCTTTCGCGCACGCCATCAATGCTTCCCTAAATAGATCCCATTCCTCCCCCACTCCCCTTACGTCCTTTGTTCTCACCTTTTTCCATTCTCTGCTCAGTCTCTCCTGGAACTTCCTCACACAAGTCTCCTTCTCAAGCTCACTTACTCTCACCACTATCTTCACCCCAACATTCTTTCTTGTTTTCTGAAAATCTCTACAAATCTTCACTTTCACCTCCACAAGATAATGATCAGACATCCCTCCAGTTGCACCTCTTAGCATATTAACATCCAAAAATCTCTCTATCGCGCGCCTATCAATTAACACCTAATCCAATAACGCTCTCTGGCTATCTCTCCTACTTCATACGTATACTTATGTTTATCTCTCATTTCAAGCCAGGTATTCCCAATCACCAGTCCTTTTTCAGCTTATAAATTTACAAGCTCATTGCCATTTCCATTCACAACACTGAACACCCCATGTACACCAATTATTCCCTCAACTTCCACATTACTCACCTTTGCATTCAAATCACCCATCACTATAACCCGGTCTCGTGCATCAAAACTACTAACACACTCACTCAGCTGCTCCAAAAACACTAGCCTCTCAGGATCTTTCTTTTCATGCCCATTTGCAGATGCACCAATGATCAGCCATTTCCTTCCATCCACTTTTAGTTTTACTTTTATTAACCCAGAGTTTACTTTCTTGCACTTTATCATATACTTCCACCACTCCTGTTTCAGGGGTAGTGCTACTCCTTTCCTTGCTCCCGTCCTCTTCCTAACCCCTGACTTTACGTGGTATGTTTAGAGAATGGAGCCTAGGTGATGTTTTGCTTTTGAGTTAAACTAAACTCATCTCTAAAGTGGATGTATGGTTTGGGAATATCCGTGGATCAAAGTCTGGCGTTTTGGTGGGACTGTAAGCATGAGAGAGACAAGTACTTCTATGAAAGGAAAAATATTAGAAATATAGTTAGAATATATTGAAATGAGTTCTAGGGCTCTGTGGATGATATTGGATATAGATTATGAGAGGTGGATGATATCTTGTGCTAACACTTCAGGTATCAAAAGGAGTGAAGAACAGAGGAGAGTCGTCTGGAAGGAGCTAAGTGAGTGTATCAGCAATATTGTTGCAAGTAATCGAATCTTAGCCGTGGGAGATATGAATCCAAAAATTTGTGATGTCGCAGTAAAGGTATTAATGGGACTGGGCGGGGGGGGGGGGGGGGGGGGGGGGGGTATTGAAATCCCGTTTTATACAAAGGCAGGAAAGAGGTGAAGAGGACTGAGCAAGTATTTTGAAGCACTGTTAGATGAGTCTTATGATAGAATAGCGGATGATAGGTACTTGGGATGAGGTGGTATGAGGAGCAAGAGGATCACAAGCAAAAGTTTGGTGAAGTGAGGGGTGATAAAAGATTTGTGCGAGGCGATATGTGTCAAATCGCGGGATTGGATGATATTGCAGTTAAGTTTCTCAAGAAGTAGATTGACAGTGTTGATGATTCGTCAGTCAGAATTTCTAGCGTATGCTTGGCCTAAGATGAGGTGCCTGAGAAAATGACAGAATGCTCATACAGTGCTAGTATGTAAAGCAAATGAGAAAAAGAAAAGGATTGAGTCATAGAATAAACAGAAGAATAATTCTTTAAACATACCTTTATGGTAAGCTGTATGGGGTAGTAAGGTTTACGAGGTTAGCGGTATCCAAAAGGATCAGATTTAGGAGGAGTATATTGGCTTCAGGATTGGCAGAAAATGTTTCAACCAGGTGGAGAAAGAGATGAATCTATTTGCATGTGGCATTAGTGAGCCTGATGAAGTAAGATGTGATTTATAAAGAGGTCTTGTCAAAGGTGCCACGACATTACGGTGTTGGAGGAAACCTTCTAGATGCAGTGAAGGTTTGATATCTTTATCGTAAGAAGTTTATCTAATAAAGCATGCGGCAAAGAATGACTATTTAAAAAAAATCTTTTATATTTAATTATTTATCATACTTTGTCGCTGTCTCCCACGCTAACGAGGTAGCGCAAAGAAACAGACTAAAGAATGGCCCAACCCACCCACATATACATGTATATACATACACGTCCACACACGCTCATATAGATGCCTATACATCTCAACGTATACATATATATTCACACAGATACATACATATATACACATGTATTTAATTCATACTGTCTGCCCTTATTCATTCCCATCACAACCGCGCCACACATGAAATAACAACACCCTCCTCCTAAATGGGCGCGAGGAAGCGCTAGGAAAAGACAACAAAGGACACATTCGTACACACTCAGTCTCTAGCTGTCATGTATAATGCACCGAAACCATAGCTCCCTTTCCACATCCATGCCCCACAGAACTTTCCATGGTCTACCCCAGACGCTTGACATACCATTGTTCAATCCATTGACAGCACGTCAACCCCGGTATACCACATCGCTCCAATTCACTCTATTCCTTGCCCTCCTTTCACCCTCCTGCATGTTCAGGCCCCGATCACACAAAATCTTTTTCACTCCATCTTTCCACCTCCAATTTGGTCTCCCTCTTCTCCTCGTTCCCTCCACCTCCGACACATATATCCTCTTGGTCAATCTTTCCTCACTCATTCTCTCCATGTGCCCAAACCACTTCAAAACACCCTCTTCTGCTCTCTCAACCACGCTCTTTTTATTTCCACACATCTCTCTTACCCTTACGTTACTAACTCGATCAAACCACCTCACACCACACATTGTCCTCAAACATCTCATTTCCAGCACATCCATCCTCCTGCGCACAACTCTATCCATAGCCCACGCCTCGCAACCATACAACATTGTTGGAACCACTATTCCTTCAAACATACCCATTTTTGCTTTCCGAGATAATGTTCTCGACTTCCACACATTCTTCAAGGCCCCCAGAATTTTCGCCCCCTCCCCCACCCTATGATCCACTTCCGCTTTCATGGTTCCATCCGCTGCCAGATCCACTCCCAGATATCTAAAACACTTCACTTCCTCCAGTTTTTCTCCATTCAAACTCACCTCCCAATTGACTTGACCCTCAACCCTACTGTACCTAATAACCTTGCTCTTATTCACATTTACTCTTAACTTTCTTCTTCCACACACTTTACCAAACTCAGTCACCAGCTTCCTGCAGTTTCTCACATGAATCAGCCACCAGCGCTGTATCATCAGCGAACAACAACTGACTCACTTCCCAAGCTCTCTCATCCCCAACAGACTTCATACTTGCCCCTCTTTCCAAACTCTTGCATTTACCTCCCTAACAACCCCATCCATAAACAAATTAAACAACCATGGAGACATCACACACCCCTGCCGCAAACCTACATTCACTGAGAACCAATCACTTTCCTCTCTTCCTACACGTACACATGCCTTACATCCTCGATAAAAACTTTTCACTGCTTCTAACAGCTTGCCTCCCACACCATACATTTCTAATACCTTCCATAAAGCATCTCTGTCAACGCTATCATATGCCTTCTCCAGGTCCATAAAAGCCACATACAAATCCATTTGCTTTTCTAAGTATTTCGTACATACATACTTCAAAGCAAACACCTGATCCACACATCCTCTACCACTTCTGAAACTACACCGCTCTTCCCTAGTCTGATGCTCTGCACATGCCTTCACCCTCTCAATCAATACCCTCCCATATAATTTCCCAGGAATACCCAACAAACTTATACCTCTGTAATATGAGCACTCACTATTATCCCCTTTGCCTTTGTACAATGGCACCATGCAAGGATTCTGTCAATGCTCATGCACTTCACCATGAGTCATACATACCTTAAATAATCTTACCATCCAATCAACAATACAGTCACCGACTTTTTAATAAATTCCACCTGCAATACCATCCAAACCGCTGCCTTGCCGGATTTCATCTTCCCCAAAGCTTTTACTACCTCTCCTCTGTTTACCAAATCATTCTCCCTAACCCTCTCATTTTGCTTACCATCCCGAACAAATCACCCTATATCTGCCACTTTATCTTTAAACACATTCAATAAACCCTCAAAATACTCACTCCATCTCCTTCTCACATCATCACTATTTGTTATCACCTCCCCGTTAGGACCCTTCACTGATTTTTCCATTTGTTCCCATGTCTTACGCACTTTATTGACCTCCTTCCAAAATATCTTTTTATTCTCCCTAAAATTTAAGGATACTATCCCACCCTAAGTCTCATTTGCCTTCCTTTTTGCCTCTTGACCCCTTCTTTTGACCACCTGCCACTTTCTTTTATACATCTCCCAATCATTTGCATTATTTCCCTGCAAAAATCGTCCTAATGCCTCTCTCTTCTCTTTCACTAATAATCTTACTTCTTCATCCCACCACTCACTATCCCTTCTAATCTGCCCTCCTCTCACGCTTCTCATGCCACAAGCATCTTTTGCGCAATCCATCACTGATTCCCTAAATACATCCCATTCCTCCCCCACTCCCCTTACTTACATTGTTCTCACCTTTTTCCATTCTGTACTCAGTCTCTCCTGGTACTTCCTCACACAGGTCTCCTTCCCAAGCTCACTTACTCTCACCACCCTCTTCACCCCAACATTCACTCTTCTTTTCTGAAAACCCATACAAATCTTCACCTTAGCCTCCACAAGATAATGATCAGACATCCCTCCAGTTGCACCTCTCAGCACATTAACATCCAAAAGTCTCTCTTTCGCACGCCTGTCAATTAACACGTAATCCAATAACGCTCTCTGGCCATCTCTCCTACTTACATAAGTATACTTATGTATATCTCGCTTTTTAAACCAGGTATTCCCAATCATCAGTCCTTTTTCAGCACATAAATCTACAAGCTCTTCACCATTTCCATTTACAACACTGAACACCCCATGTATACCAATTATTCCCTCAACTGCCACATTACTCACCTTTGCATTCAAATCACCCATCACTATAACCCGGTCTCGTGCATCAAAACCACTAACACACTCATTCAGCTGCTCCCAAAACACTTGCCTCTCATGATCTTTCTTCTCATGCCCAGGTGCATATGCACCAATAATCACCCACCTCTCTCCATCAACTTTCAGTTTTACCCATATTAATCGAGAATTTACTTTCTTACATTCTATCACATACTCCCACAACTCCTGTTTCAGGAGTATTGCTACTCCTTCCCTTGCTCTTGTCCTCTCACTAACCACTGACTTTACTCCCCAGACATTCCCAAACCACTCTTCCCCTTTACCCTTGAGCTTCGTTTCACTCAGAGCCAAAACATCCAGGTTCCTTTCCTCAAACATACTACCTATCTCTCCTTTTTTCACATCTTGGTTACATCCACACACATTTAGGCACCCCAATCTGAGCCTTCGAGGAGGATGAGCACTCCCCGCGTGACTCCTTCTTCTGTTTCCCATTTTAGAAAGTTAATACAAGGAGGGGAGGATTTTGGCCCCCCGCTCCCGTCCCCTCTAGTCGCTTTCTACGACACGCGAGGAATACGTGGGAAGTATTCTTTCACCCCTATCCCCAGGGATAATATACATATATATATACATATACACATACACACACATACACATACATACGCACATATACACACACACACACACATACATATATATACATATGAAAAATGTAAGAAACAATTTAGAAAACTGAAACTTCTAGCTTGAAATGAATGAAAAAAATGAATATCACATAATGGCTCAACCTCTTGCTATGGAAAAAAGGAAATGTATAATTCATTTACACAAACGTCAATAGCAGTTCTCATCAATTTAACCACTGTATCAATAAGCTTCAATGTCTAAGCTACACTCTCTCAATCAATATCCCTCCCATATAATTTCCCAGGAATACTCAACAAACCTATACCTCTGTAATATGAGCATTTACTTCTATACCCTTTGCCTTTGTACAAAGGCACTATGCAAGCTTTCTGCCAATGCTCAGGCACCTCACCATGAGTCAGACATGCATTGAATAATTTTACCAACCAGTCAACAATACAGTACCCGATTTTTTTTTATAGACTCCATTGCAATACCATCCAAACCCACTACCATGCTGGCTTTCATCTTCCCCAAAGCTTTTACTACCTCTTCTCTATTTACCATAACATTCTCCCTAACCCTTTCACTTTGCATACCACCCCGACGAAAACGCTCTATATCTGCCACTTTATCATCAAACACATTCAACAAACCTTGAAAATACTCACTCCATCTCCTTCTCATATCACCACTATTTGTTATCACATTCCCTTTAGGCCCCTTCACTGATTTTTCCATTTGTGCCCTTGTCTTACGCACTTTATTTACCTCCTTCCAAAACATCTTTTTATTCTCCCTAAAATTTAAGGATTCTCACCCTAAGTTTCATTTACCCTCTTTTTTGCCTCTTGCACCTTTCATTTGACCTCATGCACTTTCTTTTATACATCTCCCAGTCATTTGAATTATTTCCCTGCAAAAATCGTCCTAATGCCTCTCTCTTCTCTTTCGCTAATAATCTTACTTCTTTATCCCACCAATTACTATCCTTTCTAATCTGCCCACCTCCCACGCTTCTCATGCCACAAGCATCTTTTGCGCACGCCATCAATGCTTCCCTAAATAGATCCCATTCCTCCCCCACTCCCCTTACGTCCTTTGTTCTCACCTTTTTCCATTCTCTGCTCAGTCTCTCCTGGAACTTCCTCACACAAGTCTCCTTCTCAAGCTCACTTACTCTCACCACTATCTTCACCCCAACATTCTTTCTTGTTTTCTGAAAATCTCTACAAATCTTCACTTTCACCTCCACAAGATAATGATCAGACATCCCTCCAGTTGCACCTCTTAGCATATTAACATCCAAAAATCTCTCTATCGCGCGCCTATCAATTAACACCTAATCCAATAACGCTCTCTGGCTATCTCTCCTACTTCATACGTATACTTATGTTTATCTCTCATTTCAAGCCAGGTATTCCCAATCACCAGTCCTTTTTCAGCTTATAAATTTACAAGCTCATTGCCATTTCCATTCACAACACTGAACACCCCATGTACACCAATTATTCCCTCAACTTCCACATTACTCACCTTTGCATTCAAATCACCCATCAATATAACCCGGTCTCGTGCATCAAAACTACTAACACACTCACTCAGCTGCTCCAAAAACACTAGCCTCTCAGGATCTTTCTTTTCATGCCCATTTGCAGATGCACCAATGATCAGCCATTTCCTTCCATCCACTTTTAGTTTTACTTTTATCAACCCAGAGTTTACTTTCTTGCACTTTATCATATACTTCCACCACTCCTGTTTCAGGGGTAGTGCTACTCCTTTCCTTGCTCCCGTCCTCTTCCTAACCCCTGACTTTACGTGGTATGTTTAGAGAATGGAGCCTAGGTGATGTTTTGCTTTTGAGTTAAACTAAACTCATCTCTAAAGTGGATGTATGGTTTGGGAATATCCGTGGATCAAAGTCTGGCGTTTTGGTGGGACTGTAAGCATGAGAGAGACAAGTACTTCTATGAAAGGAAAAATATTAGAAATATAGTTAGAATATATTGAAATGAGTTCTAGGGCTCTGTGGATGATATTGGATATAGATTATGAGAGGTGGATGATATCTTGTGCTAACACTTCAGGTATCAAAAGGAGTGAAGAACAGAGGAGAGTCGTCTGGAAGGAGCTAAGTGAGTGTATCAGCAATATTGTTGCAAGTAATCGAATCTTAGCCGTGGGAGATATGAATCCAAAAATTTGTGATGTCGCAGTAAAGGTATTAATGGGACTGGGCTGGGGGGTATTGAAATCCCGTTTTATACAAAGGCAGGAAAGAGGTGAAGAGACTGAGCAAGTATTTTGAAGCACTGTTAGATGAGTCTTATGATAGAATAGCGGATGATAGGTACTTGGGATGAGGTGGTATGAGGAGCAAGAGGATCACAAGCAAAAGTTTGGTGAAGTGAGGGGTGATAAAAGATTTGTGCGAGGCGATATGTGTCAAATCGCGGGATTGGATGATATTGCAGTTAAGTTTCTCAAGAAGTAGATTGACAGTGTTGATGATTCGTCAGTCAGAATTTCTAGCGTATGCTTGGCCCAAGGTGAGGTGCCTGAGAAAATGACAGAATGCTCATACAGTGCTAGTATGTAAAGCAAATGAGAAAAAGAAAAGGATTGAGTCATAGAATAAACAGAAGAATAATTCTTTAAACATACCTTTATGGTAAGCTTTATTGGGTAGTAAGGTTTACGAGGTTAGCGGTATCCAAAAGGATCAGATTTAGGAGGAGTATATTGGCTTCAGGATTGGCAGAAAATGTTTCAACCAGGTGGAGAAAGAGATGAATCTATTTGCATGTGGCATTAGTGAGCCTGATGAAGTAAGATGTGATTTATAAAGAGGTCTTGTCAAAGGTGCTACGACATTACGGTGTTGGAGGAAACCTTCTAGATGCAGTGAAGGTTTGATATCTTTATCGTTAGAAGTTTATCTAATAAAGCATGCGGCAAAGAATGACTATTTAAAAAAAATCTTTTATATTTAAATATTTATCATACTTTGTCGCTCTCTCCCACGCTAACGAGGTAGCGCAAAGAAACAGACTAAATAATGGCCCAACCCACCCACATACACATGTATATACATACACGTCCACACACGCTCATATAGATGCCTATACATCTCAACGTATACATATATATTCACACAGATACATACATATATACACATGTATTTAATTCATACTGTCTGCCCTTATTCATTCCCATCGCAACCGCGCCACACATGAAATAACAACACCCTCCTCCCAAATGGGCGCGAGGAAGCGCTAGGAAAAGACAACAAAGGACACATTCGTACACACTCAGTCTCTAGCTGTCATGTATAATGCACCGAAACCACAGCTCCCTTTCCACATCCATGCCCCACAGAACTTTCCATGGTCTACCCCAGACGCTTGACATACCATTGTTCAATCCATTGACAGCACGTCGACCCCGTTATACCACATTGTTCCAATTCACTCTATTCCTTGCACACCTTTCAACCTCCTGTATGTTCAAGCCCCGATCATTCAAAATCATTTTCACTCCATATTTCCACCTTCAATTTGGTCTCCCTCTTCTCCACGTTCCCTCCACCTCTGACATATATATCCTCTTTGTCAGTCTTTCCTCATTCGTTCTCTCCATGTGACCAAACCATTTACAAACACCCTCTTGTGCTCTTTCAACCACACTCTTTTTATCACCACACAATTCTCTTACCCTTTCGTTACTTTCTCGATCAAACCACCTCACACCACATACTGTCCCTTAAACATCTCATATCCAGCACATCCACCCTCTTCCGCACAACTCTATCTATAGGCCACGCCTCGCAACCATATATCATTGTTGGAACAACTAATCCTTCAAACATACCAATTTTTGTTTTCCAAGATAACGTTCTCGGCTTCCACAACTTCTTCAACTCTCCCGGAACTCTTAATACTTCCCCCACCCTATGATTCACTTCCGCTTTCATGGTTCCATCCGCTGCCAAATCCACTCCTAGATATCTAAAACACTTCACTTCCTCCAGTTTTCTCCACTCAAACTTAAATCCGAATTGACTCGTCCCTCAGATCTACTGTACCTAATATCCTTGCTCTTTTTCGCATTTACTCTCAGCTTTTTTTTGTTTCACACACTTTATCAAACTCAGTCACCAGCTTCTGCAGTTTCTCATCCGAATCAACCACCAGCGCTTTGTAATCAGCGAACAACAACTGACTCACTTCCAAAGTTCTCTGATCCAAAACAGACTGAATACTTGTCCCTCTTTCCAAACTCTTGCATTCACCTCCCTATCAACCCCATCCATAAACAAATTAAACAACTATGGAGACATCACGCACCCCATCCGCAAAACAACTTCTACTAAGAACCAATCACTTTCTTCTCTTATTACACGTACTCATGCCTTACATCCTCGATAAAAACTTTTCACTGCTTCTAACAGCTTGCCTCCCACACCATACATTTCTAATACCTTCCATAAAGCATCTCTGTCAACGCTATCATATGCCTTCTCCAGGTCCATAAAAGCCACATACAAATCCATTTGCTTTTCTAAGTATTTCGTACATACATACTTCAAAGCAAACACCTGATCCACACATCCTCTACCACTTCTGAAACTACACCGCTCTTCCCTAGTCTGATGCTCTGCACATGCCTTCACCCTCTCAATCAATACCCTCCCATATAATTTCCCAGGAATACCCAACAAACTTATACCTCTGTAATATGAGCACTCACTATTATACCCTTTGCCTTTGTACAATGGCACCATGCAAGGATTCTGTCAATGCTCATGCACTTCACCATGAGTCATACATACCTTAAATAATCTTACCATCCAATCAACAATACAGTCACCGACTTTTTAATAAATTCCACCGCAATACCATCCAAACCCGCTGCCTTGCCGGATTTCATCTTCCCCAAAGCTTTTACTACCTCTCCTCTGTTTACCAAATCATTCTCCCTAACCCTCTCATTTTGCTTACCATCCCGAACAAATCACCCTATATCTGCCACTTTATCTTTAAACACATTCAATAAACCCTCAAAATACTCACTCCATCTCCTTCTCACATCATCACTATTTGTTATCACCTCCCCGTTAGGACCCTTCACTGATTTTTCCATTTGTTCCCATGTCTTACGCACTTTATTGACCTCCTTCCAAAATATCTTTTTATTCTCCCTAAAATTTAAGGATACTATCCCACCCTAAGTCTCATTTGCCTTCCTTTTTGCCTCTTGACCCCTTCTTTTGACCACCTGCCACTTTCTTTTATACATCTCCCAATCATTTGCATTATTTCCCTGCAAAAATCGTCCTAATGCCTCTCTCTTCTCTTTCACTAATAATCTTACTTCTTCATCCCACCACTCACTATCCCTTCTAATCTGCCCTCCTCTCACGCTTCTCATGCGACAAGCATCTTTTGCGCAAGCCATCATTGCTTCCCTAAATATATTCCATTCCTCCCCCACTACCCTTACGTCCTATGTTCTCACCTTTTTCCATTCTGTACTCAGTCTCTCCTGGAACCTCCTCACACAAGTCTCCTTCCCAAGCTCACTTACTCTCACCACTATCTTCACCCCAATATTTTCTCTTGTTTTCTGAAAACCTCTACAAATCATCACTTTCGCCTCTGCAAGATAATGATCAGACATCCCTCCAGTTGCACCTCTCAGCACATTAACATCCAAAAGTCTCTCTTTCGCGCGCTTATCAATTAACACGTAATCCAATACCGTTCTCTGACCATCTCTCCTACTTGCAAACGTATACTTATGTTTATCTCTCATTTCAAACCAGGTATTCCCAATCACTAGTCCTTTTTCAGCTCATAAATCTACAAGCTCTTCACCATTTCCATTTACAACACTGAACACTCCATGTACACCAATTATTCCCTAAACTGCCACATTACTCACTTTTGCATTCAAATCACTTATCACTATAACCCGGTCTCGTTCATCAAAACTACTAACACACTCACTCAACTGCTCGCAAAATACTAGCCTCTCAGGATCTTTCTTCTCATGCCCAGGTGCATATGCTCCAATTATCAGCTATCTCTCTCCTTCCGGTTTCAGGTTTACCCATATCAATCTAGAGTTTACTTTTTTGCACTCTGTCACATATTCCCACCACTCCTGTTTCAGCAGTAGTGCTACTACTTTCTTTGCTCTCGTCCTCTCACTAGCCCATGACTTTACGTGGTATGTTTAGAGAATGGAGCCTAGGTGAAGTACTGCCTCTGAATTAAACTAAACTCATGAGTAAAGTGGATGTATGGTTCGGGAATATCTGTGGAGCAAAGTCTGTGGTTTAGGTGAGACTGAGAGAGACAAGTACTTCTGTTAAAGGGAAAATATTAGAAATATAGTTAGAATATATTGAAAATAGTTCTAGGGTTCTGTTAAAGGTATAAATGGGAGGGGGGGGGGGGTGTATAGAACTCCTGTTTTAGAGAAAGGCAGGAAAGAGGTGAAGAGACGGAGTAAGTATTCTGCAAACACCTGATCCACACATCCTCTACTACTTCTGAAACTACACCGCTCTTTCCTAGTCTGATGCTCTGCACATGCCTTCACCCTCTCAATCAATACCCTCCCATATAATTTCCCAGGAATACCCAACAAACTTATACCTCTGTAATATGAGCACTCACTTTTATATCCTTTGCCTTTGTACAATGGCGCCATGCAAGGATTCTGTCAATGCTCATGCATTTCACCATGAGTCATACATACCTTAAATAATCTTACCATCCAGTCAACAATACAGTCACCGACTTTTTAATAAATTCCACCGCAATACCATCCAAACCCGCTGCCTTGCCGGATTTCATCTTCCCCAAAGCTTTTACTACCTCTCCTCTGTTTACCAAATCATTCTCCCTAACCCTCTCATTTTGCTTACCATCCCGAACAAATCACCCTATATCTGCCACTTTATCTTTAAACACATTCAATAAACCCTCAAAATACTCACTCCATCTCCTTCTCACATCATCACTATTTGTTATCACCTCCCCGTTAGGACCCTTCACTGATTTTTCCATTTGTTCCCATGTCTTACGCACTTTATTGACCTCCTTCCAAAATATCTTTTTATTCTCCCTAAAATTTAAGGATACTATCCCACCCTAAGTCTCATTTGCCTTCCTTTTTGCCTCTTGACCCCTTCTTTTGACCACCTGCCACTTTCTTTTATACATCTCCCAATCATTTGCATTATTTCCCTGCAAAAATCGTCCTAATGCCTCTCTCTTCTCTTTCACTAATAATCTTACTTCTTCATCCCACCACTCACTATCCCTTCTAATCTGCCCTCCTCTCACGCTTCTCATGCGACAAGCATCTTTTGCGCAAGCCATCATTGCTTCCCTAAATATATTCCATTCCTCCCCCACTACCCTTACGTCCTATGTTCTCACCTTTTTCCATTCTGTACTCAGTCTCTCCTGGAACCTCCTCACACAAGTCTCCTTCCTAAGCTCACTTACTCTCACCACTATCTTCACCCCAATATTTTCTCTTGTTTTCTGAAAACCTCTACAAATCATCACTTTCGCCTCTGCAAGATAATGATCAGACATCCCTCCAGTTGCACCTCTCAGCACATTAACATCCAAAAGTCTCTCTTTCGCGCGCTTATCAATTAACACGTAATCCAATACCGTTCTCTGACCATCTCTCCTACTTGCAAACGTATACTTATGTTTATCTCTCATTTCAAACCAGGTATTCCCAATCACTAGTCCTTTTTCAGCTCATAAATCTACAAGCTCTTCACCATTTCCATTTACAACACTGAACACTCCATGTACACCAATTATTCCCTAAACTGCCACATTACTCACTTTTGCATTCAAATCACTTATCACTATAACCCGGTCTCGTTCATCAAAACTACTAACACACTCACTCAACTGCTCGCAAAATACTAGCCTCTCAGGATCTTTCTTCTCATGCCCAGGTGCATATGCTCCAATTATCAGCCATCTCTCTCCTTCCGGTTTCAGGTTTACCCATATCAATCTAGAGTTTACTTTTTTGCACTCTGTCACATATTCCCACCACTCCTGTTTCAGCAGTAGTGCTACTACTTTCTTTGCTCTCGTCCTCTCACTAGCCCCTGACTTTACGTGGTATGTTTAGAGAATGGAGCCTAGGTGAAGTACTGCCTCTGAATTAAACTGAACTCATGAGTAAAGTGGATGTATGGTTTGGGAATATCTGTGGAGCAAAGTCTGTGGTTTAGGTGAGACTGAGAGAGACAAGTACTTCTGTTAAAGGGAAAATATTAGAAATATAGTTAGAATATATTGAAAATAGTTCTAGGGTTCTGTTAAATGTATAAATGGGAGGGGGGGGGTGTATAGAACTCCTGTTTTAGATAAAGGCAGGAAAGAGGTGAAGAGACGGAGTAAGTATTCTGCAGGACTTTTAGATGCGCCTTATAATAGAATGGCGGATGATGGGTACTTGGGATGAGGTGGTATGAGGAGCAAGAGGATCACACGCAAAGGTTTGATGAAGTGAGGGGTGATAAAAGATTTGTGTAAGGCGATATGTGTCAAATCGGTGGGATTGGATGATATTGCAGTTAAGTTTCTCAAGAATGAGATTAACAGCTTTGATGATTCGTCAGTCTGGATTTCTAGCGTGTGCTTGGCCCAATATGAGGTGCCTGAGAAAATGGCAGAATGCTCATACAGTGCTATTATGTAAAGCCAGTAAGTAAAAAGAAATGGTTGAGTCATAGAATAAACCGAAGAATAATTCTTTAAACATACCTTTATTGTAAGCTGTATGGGGTAGTAAGGTTTGGGAGGTTAGTGGTATCCAAAAGGAGCAGATTGGGAGGAGTACATTGGCTTCAGGATTGGTAGAAAATGTTTGAACCAAGTGGAGAAGAGATGGATCTATTTGTATATGGCATTAGTGAGCCTGGTGAAATATGATGTGGTTTATAAAGAGGTCTTGTCAAAGGTGTTATGACTATATGGTGTTGGAAGAAAGCTTCTAGATTCAGTGAAGGGTTTGACATCATTATTGTTAGCAGTTTATCTAATAAAACATGCGGCTAAGGCTGAATATCTAAAAAAAAAAAAAAAAAAAACTTACTGCTCAATAAAAACTTCTGGGACATTGTCGACAGGTAATCATTAACATCAAGGGTTGTTTGAAATGTTCACAATGTATGAAAAAGAATTGTGGTTGTTGTAGTCTGTATAGGCTCTGATGAGCTCGATGCTGTCTTCACACTGAATTGAAATCAGTGACTAGAGTTATCTGGCTGCAAGATGTGTTGGATGAGTATCAGGTGACGGATTCAACGAGAAGGGACTAGTGCGATGAGTACCTTTTCACAAGCGATGTAAGAGAGACTGAAGGAAATCATTCAAACACTTTTCTGCAGAGAAGAAGACGAAGTTAGGAAAGCATGAGTGAAGTGGGGGAAATGTGTCCGAGCTTCATGATTCTTCGAAGAATAGGAAGATAGTTGATGATAGTGTGGCTGATGTGTTTCTTCTTGATTAAGATGTTTTCCAGGGTAACATCCAGAAGCCTAGTTGACTAAACAACCTGGTAGGAGCTGGGTCCTAAGAAGACGATAAATAGCTACATGTGACTGAGTGCGAAAATGATGTGCAATATCATATTTTTCCTGGGGGGGGGGGTGATAGGGATTCTACTCTGGAAGTTCTAATATATCTTCTGGAAAGTTGTGTAGTCGGGTGAGCTATTGTCAACATGACTCCATTGGCAGAGCCGTCAACGAGTTTCCAACGAGCAGGCGCATCCATTAATAACGTTTGTGCGAATGACGAAGCACAGAGGCTCCATGTTTGTACTCTGAAGGACGCGCGAGTGAGATAGAAGTTGAATATGAAGCCAAGGAGCGAAGAGCCTGACGACATTCAATGAGCTCTGTAAGCCATTGAATGAGGCCCTCTCCCTACCCCAGCGTTGACAGACAACTTCGTTGATTATTGTGTTTTGACCGACTGAGTCATATGCTTCAGCGAAGTCAATGAAAGTAAAAGCCACAGAGGCCTTGCATACCTTTAGGCCTGGTGAGAGTCTATGATTGCAATGTATATGTAGTCCCATGAAGTAGCAGACTTTCACAACGAAAGTTGGTGTTGTTGTTGACGGTAAGGGGCCGGATTTCATCAATACATTGTGGTTTTCTTGACTTCGGCATTGGGTAGACTTATGAATCTTCCAATTATTGGGACTTTTGACCGATGAAAGGAGGCACTGATGATGGAGCAGTGAGGTTTGACCAGCTCAAGGAAAATTCTTGTACAACATAATGTGTAAGAGAAATATACCTTTGATGACTAAAATCTTGCAATGATTCAAAGGTATGTTGGGGCTCGATGGTAGGATTAGATGTAGGAAATGCATAGGCAAGAGAGTTTCCTACATATGGTAGCAAAGTGGGTTCTTTTTCATGTTAGCTGATATGACACGAACAGCTGAGACACTAAATCATGGTCATCCTTGAGGGATGTCTGATTATTAACTTGTGGAGGCGAAGGTGAAGATGTCATGAGATTTTCAAAAAGGAAGAGAGAATGTTGAGGTTAAGAGAGTCCTAAGAGTAAGAGGGCTTAGAAAGGACTCTTGTGTGAGGAAGTACCAGGGAATATAGAGTACCGAATGGAAAAAAAGTGAGAGCAAATAACGTAAGGGAATGGGGGAGGAATGGAATGAATTTAGGGAAGCAGTGATAGCTTGCGGAAAAGATGCCTGTGGCATAAAAAAGGTGGTAGGTGGACAGATTGGAAAGGGTAGTGAGTGGTGGCTGAAGAAGTAAGATTGTTAGTGAAAGAGAAGAGAGAGGCATTTGGACAGTTTTGGCATGGGAATAGTGCAAATAACTGTGATATGTATAAAAGAAAGAGGCAGGAGGTCAAGAGAAAGGTGCAAGAGATGAAAAAGAGTTCAAATGAGATTTGAGGTGAGAGAGTATCGTTGAATTTCAGGAAGAGTAAAAAGATATTTGAAAGGGGGTAAATAAAGTGCGTAAGACAAGAGAAGAAATGGGAACATCGGTGAAGTGGGCAAATGGGGAGGTAATAAAAAAATAGTGGTGAAGTGAGGAGATGGAGTGAGTGTTTTGAGGTTTGTTGAATGTGTTTGATGATAGAGTGGCATATGTAGGGTGTTTTGGTCGAGGTGGTGTGCGAGGTGAGAGGGTCAGGGAGAATAGTTCGGTAAACAGAGAAGAGGTAATGTAAGCTTTGGGGAAGATGAAAGCCGGCAAGGCAGCGGGTTTCGATGGTATTGCAATGGAATTTATCAAAAAGGGGGTGACTATGTTGTTGACTGGCTATTGAGGATACTCAGTGTATGTATGGTTCATGGTGAAGTGCCTGAGTATTGGCGGAATGCATGCATAGTGCCATTGTACAAAAGCAAAGGGGATAAAGGTGAGTGTTCAAATAACAGAGGTGTATGTTGGGTATTCCTGGGAAATTACATGGCAGGGTATTGATTGAGAGGGTGAAGGCATGTACAGAGCATCAGACTTGGGGAAGAGCAGGGTGGTTTCAGAAGTGGTAGAGGATGTGTGGATCATGTGTTTGCTTTGATGAATGTATTTGAGAAATACTTAGAAAAACAAATAGATTTGTATGCAATATTCATGGATCTAGAGAAGACATATAGAGTTGATAGTGATGTTCTGTGAAAGGTATTAAGAATATATGGTGTGGGAGGTAGGTTCCTAGAAGCACTGAAAAGTTTTTATCGGGGATGTCATGCAAGTATACCAGTAAGAAGAGAGGAAAGTAATTGGTTCCCATTGCATGTCCATTTGCGTCAGGGATGCATGATGTCTCCATGGCTGTTTAATTTGTTTATGGATGTGGTTGTTAGGGAGGTGAATGTAAGAAGTTTGGAGACAGGGGCAAGTATGCAGTCCGTTGTGAATGAGAGGGTTTGGGAAGTGAGTCAGTTGTTGTTCGCTGATGATGTATCGCAGGTGAATGATTCGGGTGAGAAACTGCAGAAGCCTGTGACTGAGTTTGGTAAAGTGTATGAAAGAAAAAATTTGTGAGTAAATGCGAATAAAAGTAAGGTTATTAGGGTCAGTAGGGTTGAGGGACAATAAGTTTGGGAGAAAAGTTTGAATGGAGAAAAACTGGAACAAGTGAAGTGTTTTAGATATCTGGGAGTGGAGTTACAAGCTGATGGAACCATGGAAGCAAAAGTGAGTCACAGGACTGGGGAGGGGGCAAAGGTTCTGGGAATGTTGGAGAATGTGTGGAAGGCGAGAACGTTATCTCGGAGGGCAAAAATGGGTATGTCTGAAGGAATAGTGGTTCCAACAATGTTATATGGTTGCGAGGCGTGGGCTATAGATAGGATCGTGCGGAGGAGGGTGGATGTGTTGGAAATGAGATGTTTGTGGACAATATGTGGTGTGAGGTGCCTTGATCGAGTAAGTAATGAAAGGGTAGGAGAGATGTGTAGTAATGAAAATAGTGTAGTTTAGAGAGGAGAGGAGGATGTGCTGAAATTGTTTGGTCACTCGGAGAGAATGAGTGAAGAAAGATTGACAAAAAGCATGTGTCAGAGGGAAACGCCCAGACATATACATATATATACAAACCCAGACATATACATATATATACAAACCCAGACATATACATATATATACAAACCCAGACATATACATATATATACAAACCCAGACATATACATATATATACAAACCCAGACATATACATATATATACAAACCCAGACATATACATATATATACAAACCCAGACATATACATATATATACAAACCCAGACATATACATATATATACAAACCCAGACATATACATATATATACAAACCCAGACATATACATATATATACAAACCCAGACATATACATATATATACAAACCCAGACATATACATATATATACAAACCCAGACATATACATATATATACAAACCCAGACATATACATATATATACAAACCCAGACATATACATATATATACAAACCCAGACATATACATATATATACAAACCCAGACATATACATATATATACAAACCCAGACATATACATATATATACAAACCCAGACATATACATATATATACAAACCCAGACATATACATATATATACAAACCCAGACATATACATATATATACAAACCCAGACATATACATATATATACAAACCCAGACATATACATATATATACAAACCCAGACATATACATATATATACAAACCCAGACATATACATATATATACAAACCCAGACATATACATATATATACAAACCCAGACATATACATATATATACAAACCCAGACATATACATATATATACAAACCCAGACATATACATATATATACAAACCCAGACATATACATATATATACAAACCCAGACATATACATATATATACAAACCCAGACATATACATATATATACAAACCCAGACATATACATATATATACAAACCCAGACATATACATATATATACAAACCCAGACATATACATATATATACAAACCCAGACATATACATATATATACAAACCCAGACATATACATATATATACAAACCCAGACATATACATATATATACAAACCCAGACATATACATATATATACAAACCCAGACATATACATATATATACAAACCCAGACATATACATATATATACAAACCCAGACATATACATATATATACAAACCCAGACATATACATATATATACAAACCCAGACATATACATATATATACAAACCCAGACATATACATATATATACAAACCCAGACATATACATATATATACAAACCCAGACATATACATATATATACAAACCCAGACATATACATATATATACAAACCCAGACATATACATATATATACAAACCCAGACATATACATATATATACAAACCCAGACATATACATATATATACAAACCCAGACATATACATATATATACAAACCCAGACATATACATATATATACAAACCCAGACATATACATATATATACAAACCCAGACATATACATATATATACAAACCCAGACATATACATATATATACAAACCCAGACATATACATATATATACAAACCCAGACATATACATATATATACAAACCCAGACATATACATATATATACAAACCCAGACATATACATATATATACAAACCCAGACATATACATATATATACAAACCCAGACATATACATATATATACAAACCCAGACATATACATATATATACAAACCCAGACATATACATATATATACAAACCCAGACATATACATATATATACAAACCCAGACATATACATATATATACAAACCCAGACATATACATATATATACAAACCCAGACATATACATATATATACAAACCCAGACATATACATATATATACAAACCCAGACATATACATATATATACAAACCCAGACATATACATATATATACAAACCCAGACATATACATATATATACAAACCCAGACATATACATATATATACAAACCCAGACATATACATATATATACAAACCCAGACATATACATATATATACAAACCCAGACATATACATATATATACAAACCCAGACATATACATATATATACAAACCCAGACATATACATATATATACAAACCCAGACATATACATATATATACAAACCCAGACATATACATATATATACAAACCCAGACATATACATATATATACAAACCCAGACATATACATATATATACAAACCCAGACATATACATATATATACAAACCCAGACATATACATATATATACAAACCCAGACATATACATATATATACAAACCCAGACATATACATATATATACAAACCCAGACATATACATATATATACAAACCCAGACATATACATATATATACAAACCCAGACATATACATATATATACAAACCCAGACATATACATATATATACAAACCCAGACATATACATATATATACAAACCCAGACATATACATATATATACAAACCCAGACATATACATATATATACAAACCCAGACATATACATATATATACAAACCCAGACATATACATATATATACAAACCCAGACATATACATATATATACAAACCCAGACATATACATATATATACAAACCCAGACATATACATATATATACAAACCCAGACATATACATATATATACAAACCCAGACATATACATATATATACAAACCCAGACATATACATATATATACAAACCCAGACATATACATATATATACAAACCCAGACATATACATATATATACAAACCCAGACATATACATATATATACAAACCCAGACATATACATATATATATACAAGCCCAGACATATACATATATATACAAACCCAGACATATACATATATATACAAACCCAGACATATACATATATAAACCTGTACACAATTTATTCTTGCTGCCATTATTCATTCCCATCGACACCCTGCCACACATGAAGTGACAAACCCCTGCCCCCGATTGCGCGCGATGTAGCGCTAGGAAAAGATAACAAAGGCCACATTCGTTCACTCACAGTCTCTAGCTGTCACGTATAATGCACCGAAACCACAGTCTCCTTTCCACATCCAGGCCCCATAAAACTTTCCATGGTTAACCTCAGACGCTTCACATGCCCTGGTTCAATCTATTGACAGCACGTCGACCAAGGTATAGCATATCGTTCCATTTCACTCTATTCCTTGCACTTCTATCACCTTCTTGCATGTTCAGGCCCCGATCGCTCAAAATCTTTTTCACTCCATCTTTCCACCTCAAATTTGGTCTCCCACTTCTCGTTCCCTCCACCTCTGACACATATATCCTCTTTGTCAATCTTTCTTCACTCATTCTCTGTATGTGACCGAACCATTTCAAAACACCGTCTTCTGCTCTCGTAACCGCACTCTTTATATTACCAAACATCTCTCTTACCCTTTTATTACTTACTTTCATTACTTCCACAGAATTTTCAACGCTCCCAGAACCTTCGCCCCCTCCCCCACCCTGTGACTCACTTCCACTTCCATGGTTCCATTCGCTGCCAAATCCACTCCCAGATATCTAAAACACTTCACTTCCTCCAGTTTTCCTCCATTCAAACTTATCTCCCAATTGACTTGCCCCTCAACCCTACTCTACGAAATAACCTCGCTCTTATTCACATTTACTCTCAGCTATCTTCTTTCACACACTTTACTAAACTCATTCACCAGCTTCTGCGGTATCTCACCCAAATCAGCCACCCGCGCTGTATCATCAGCGAACAACAAATGACTCACTTTACAACAAGCTATCTCATCCACAACAGACTGCATACCTGCCCCTCTTTCCAAAATTCTTGCTTTGACCTCCCTAACAACCCCATCGATAAACAAATTATACAACCATGGAGACATCATGCACCGCTGCCGTAAACCGAAACTCACTGACAACCAATCACTTTCCTTTCTTCCTTCTCGTTCACATGCCTTACATCCTCATTAAAAAATTTACACTAATTCCACAACCTGTCCCACATCAATATTCGTATTCCCTTTCCCAACAGAGCTTTCTCCATAACTCTTTTCATAGCCTTCCCAGATGCTTTTTGCAATACAAACCTTTTGTTTTAAAAAAGTATTTCTCAAATACATTCATAAAAGGCAAACCTGTTCGAAAAATTTCTTTTAATAAATTGCTAAAAACCATTTTGTTTTTCCCCCCAATCTTTGCTCTTTTAATCCCTTCACACTCTAAATTTCAATACCCTTTTCCTATATGATTTCCCGGGAAATATCAACAAGTTTAATTTCCCTTCTATAATTTGGGGCACTATTTTTTATCCCCTTTTTCCTTTGTTAAAAGGCACTATGCATGCATTCTGCCAATCCTCGGCACCTCACAATGAATCTTTAAAAATTGTTTTCCCTTTTTACCCATTTAACAAAACAGTCAAACCCCTATTTAAAAAAATCCACAGTAAATTTCAATGCAAGCCCCCCTGCCCCGCCGTTTAAACTTTGCAAAAGGTTTTTTCTTCCTCTCCCCTGTTTAGCAAAAACATTCTCCATATTAAAATTTTTTAAAATTTATATTTTTATATAATTTTATATATATATATATTTATATTTATTTTTTAATATTTATATTTCTATATATATATATTTTATATAAAATATTATATATATTTATATATTATATATTTATATATATATAAAATATTATTTTTATATATTTATTTTAAAAATTTAAAAAATATTAAAATATATTAAAATTTATATTATATATATAAAATATATTTATATATTTTATATATATATATTATATTTATATTTTATTATATAGGGATCTTCATCCCTAACATCCGTGACTGGGTGGTGACACACCAATCATGCCCTTTCTGGCTCTGATTTGGACTGTTTTATGTTTTAAAGGAAATGAAAAAAACGCCACCTTTGGGGGCCCAGGGGGACACTTTCTGGGGAGCAGGAGAAGAAACCAAACAAAAAAGGAGAACCCTTTATTTAAAGGAGTTGACGGACTGTGATCCTTGCTGGGTTTCAAGAATGTTTTCCGCCCACCAGTGTTTCTACTTCGGTTTTGGGGAAACAAGAACCATTGCAACACAAACCTCGCCAGGTGGTAGGTGTCCCGCAGTGTTTCGGACACACTTCCCCAAAAAACTTTTTTTTAAAGGGGAAGTAAATATTTATAGTTGTGTTACTGGAGTTTAGTTTTATTTCATGGTGTTTGGGGAAAAAAGATAATAGTGAAAAAATTTGGGAAAAAAAAAAAGTAGTTTAAAAAATTGAAATTTTTTGATTTCAGTGGTTAAATTTTATTGAAATTTCTAGGACGGTTTTTTGTAATTTAAAACATACATTTCCCTTTTCCATAGTCAGGGGTTGAAAACCCTTATGTGCATTCTTTTTTTTCATTTCCCCTTTTAAGCTTTGAAGTTTCAGTTTTCTAAACCCTTTCTTTCTTTTTTTTATATGGATTTTTATGTATATTTTGTCTGTGTATGTATATGTGCGTGTGGGATGTTTTTGTAAATATTTATTTTTATTAATTTTTATATATATATAAAATATATATTTATATATTATATTATAATATTATATATTTATTTTTTTATATATATATTTATATATATATATTATCCCTGGGGATTTTGGGGTTTAAAAAAAAACTTCCCCCGCTTCCCGCGTGTTGTAGAAAGGGGAAATAGAGGGGACGGGGAGGGGGGGCCAAAAAAATCCCCCCCCTCCTTGTATTTTTTTTAAATTTCGAAATGGGAAAAAAGAAGAAAAGGGGGTCACGCGGGGATTTTCAAACCTCCTGAAGGCTCGACTGGGGTGTCTAAATGTGTGGTGTAACCAAAATGTGAAAAAAGGGGGATTTGGGGAGTATGTTTGAGGAAAGGAAATGGATGTTTTTGGGGTCTGAGTGAAATGAAGCTCAAGGGTAAAGGGGAAGAGTGGTTTGGGAATGTCTTGGGGTTTTTAAAATAGGGGTTTGTGAGGGACAAGGAAGGGGGGGGTGAGAGAGTACTCCTGAAACAGGAGGTTTTGAGGTATTTGATTGTAAAATTTTCGATTAATAAAGGGTAAAATGAAAGTTGATGGGGGGAGAGGAAAGGGTGTTTTTTGGTGCACATGCACCTGGGCACTGAGAACGGAATGA
Source organism: Panulirus ornatus (assembly GCF_036320965.1). NCBI lineage: Eukaryota > Metazoa > Arthropoda > Malacostraca > Decapoda > Palinuridae > Panulirus > Panulirus ornatus. The sequence goes on from NC_092227.1 coordinate 25,230,265, forward strand.
TATGTGAGGTGTTTGTTTTGAGTTTTATCGTAGAAATACTTAAAAAAGGGCTTTTGGTTTTTGTATTTTAGCTTTAGGATCGGAAGGCATATGATGAGTTGATAGAGATGCTTTTTTTGGGGAAAGGGAAAGATATATGGTGTTTGGGGGGCAAGGGTTTTTTGAAGAAGTGAAAAGTTTTTATCGAGGATGTAGGATGTTTTACGTGTTGGAAGAGAGGGGAAATGATTATTCCCAGTGATTTTAGGGTTTTCGGCAGGGGTGTTTTGATGTTCATTGTTGTTTATTTTTTTTTGGATGGGTTGTTAAGGAGGTAGGAATGCAAGAGTTTTGGAAAGAGGGGGAAGTATGAAGCTGTTGGGGATTTTGGGGGCTTTTGAAAATAAATTAGTTGTTCGCTGATTTTACAGCGCTTTGGGGGCTGATTAGTGGAACTGCAGAAGGGTGACTGAAGTTTGGTAAAGTGGTGAAAGAGGAAAGTAGAGTAAAAGGGGAATAAGAGTAGGTATTGGTACAGTAGGGTGAGGGTCAGTCCCAATTGGGAGGTAATTTTGAATGGGAAAATAGGAGGAAATAAAGTTTTAATATCTGGGAGTGGATCTGGCGCGGATGAAACATGAAGCGGAGTGGATCATAGGGGGGGGGGGGGGCGAAAATCCTTGGGCCTTTAAGAATGTTGGAAGACGAGAACATTATCTCGGGAAAGCAAAAATGGTATGTTTGGAAAGGGAATAGGGTTCCTACAATGTTGTATGGTTTTCGAGGGGGGCTAGGAAGAGTTGTCGCGGAGGATGGGGATGTTTATGGAAAGGAGTTTTTGAGGACATGTTGGTGTGGGGGTGGTTTGATCGATAATAACTATGGGGAAGGAGATTGTGGAATTAAAAGAGCCCTTTGGTTTGGGAGCAGAAGGGGTGTTTGAATGGGTTTGGGGACATGAAAGATTGAGTGAGGAAAGATTGACCAGAGGATATATGTGTCGGAGGTGGATGGGGAAAGAGGAGAAGGGGGGAGGGCCAAAGTGGAGGTGGAAAGAGGAGTGAAAAAAAAATTTTGTGTGATCGGGGCTGAAAAATGCAAGGGGGGTGAAAGGAGGCAAAGGGAAAAGAGGAATTGGAAAGATTTGGTATACCGGGGGCGTTTTGGGCGGGGGTTATTTAAGGCATTTTGAAGCGTCTGGGGTAAACCTGGGAAAGCTGGGGTTTGGTATGTTTATTTGGGGGGTGTGGACGTATGTTTTTACATGTGTTGGGGGGGGGTTGGGGGCCTTTTTTTTTCGTCTTTTCCTTGCGCACCTTTGCAAACGCGAGAGACAGCACCAAAACAAAAAAAAAAAAAAAAATATATATATATATATATATATATATATTTATATATATAATATATTTTTATTTTTTAACTTATATATAATATATTTTGTATTTATTTTATATATTAATATTATATATATATATTTATATATATAATTATATATATATATATATATATATATTATTTTAAAATTTATTATAAATTATTTTAATATATATTTATATATTATATATTTATACCTATGAGTCCACGGGGAAAATGAACACGAAAAGTTCCTAAGTGCACTTTCGGTAAGATAAACACACCAGGGGAGACAAAGGAGGGGGAAATAAAAACAGTCATTATATACATCAAGAACGAGCTAGGACGCCTTTTGGTAAACATCTTATATTAATTTTATATTTATATAATGGGGGCCAGGTTAAGATCCCCTAAAGGTACAGTACTCTGTTTTTAAAACGCTACCTCGCTAACGGGGGAAGGCGAATATTTTGAAAAGAAATATATTTATATATAATTTTTATTTTTTATAATTTATGATATTTATTTATATATATATATATTTTTTATATAATATATATTTTTTTTTTTTTTTTCAAAATATTCCCCCATTTCCCCGCGTTAGCGAGGTAGCGTTAAGAACAGAGGACGGGCTTTTTGGAAAAATCCTCACCTGGCCCCCTCTGTTCCTCTTTTGGGAAAATTTAAAAAAAAAAAAAAGAGAGGGGGGATTTAAAGCCCCCCCGCTCCCTCCCCTTTTTTATTCGCTTCTACGACACGCGGGGAAATACGGGGAAGTATTTTTAAAATCCCTTCAACGGGGTTTATATAAATAATTTTCCCTGGGGATTTTCCAAAAAGGCCGTCCTCTGTTCTTAGCGCTACCTCGCTAAGGGGGGGGAAATGGCAATAGTTTGAAAAAAAAAAAAAAAAAAAAATATAAAATAATTATATATATATATATTAGTATATATATTATTTTAATATATATATATAATATATATTATATATATACATATATTTTCTTCAAACTATTCCCCTTTTCCCCGCGTTAGGGAGGTAGCGTTAAGAAACAGAGTACGGACCTTTAAGGGAGTATTTAAGGGCCCCCTTATAATATATAATTTTATAATAAAATTTAATTTATTAATATATTTATATAATTTATATATAAATTAAATATTTTATTTTATTAATATATATATATATATATATATTAATATTATATATATATATATGTTATATAGTATAATATATTATTTTATATATATTATTATATATATATTATATTTATATAATATATAATATAATATATATTTTATATATATTTATATATTTTATATATATTTTATATATATATATATTTATACTTATATATATATATATATTTTAATATATATCATAATAAATATATTTTTATATTAATTTTATATATTATACTTTATATATATATATATATAAATGTAAAATAAATAAATATATATCCTTGGGGATAAGGACAAAAATACTTCCACTCATTCATCGCGTGTCATGAATGCGACTAAAGGGGGACGGGGGGGGCCCAGAAACCTCCCTCTTTTTATTTTGACTTTCTAAGGGGAAACAGAAGAAGGAGTCACGGGGGGACTTCATCCTCCTGAAGGCTTAGATGGGGTGTCTAAATGTGTGTGCATGTAACAAGATGAAAAAAAAGGAGAGTAGTATGTTTGGGATAGGAACCTGGATGTTTCTCTTTAGGGGAACGAGTCAAGGGTAAGGGGAAGATTTGGGTTTGGGAAGTGTTGAGAGTATAGTCACGGTTAGTTTAGAGGACAAGGGCAATGGAAGGGTAGCACTACTCCTGAAACAGGGGTTCTGGGAGTAGGTTTAGGGAGGGGGTTAAGAAAGTAAATCTAGATTGATATGGGGTAAAACTGAAAGTTGATGGGAGAGAGATGGTGATTAAAGGTCCTTATGCACCGGGATGAGAAAAAGGTTTTGAGAGACAAGTGTTTTGGGAGCTCTGAATGATGGTGTTAGAATTTTTTATGCACAAAGGGCCGGATTATAGTGATATGTGATTTTTAAAGCCAAAGGGGGCTGATGTTGTCAGTTGAGGGATTCTGGTATACATGAGGGTTTAGTGTTGTAAATGGGAAAAGGTGATGGTTGTGGATTAGTGTCCTGGAAAAGACTGGGTTTATTGGGAATAAACCCGGTTTAAAGAGCGGAGGTATACATAAGTATACGTATGTAAGTAGGAGAGATGGCCAGAGGTTATTGGGGTACGTTTTTGATGATAGGCGCGGGAAGAGAGACCCTTTTTGGGTGTTATGTGCTGAGAGGTGAACCGGAAAGGGGTCTGATTTATTATCTTGTGGAGGCGAAGGTGAGATTTTTAGGGTTTTCAGAAAAGAAAGAGAAATGTTGGGGTGAAAAAGAGTGGTTGGGGATTTAAATGAGTTTGGGGAAAGAGACTTGCGGGGGGATTGTTAGTGGGGAGGGCTGGTACGAATGGAAAAAAAAGTGAGAAGAAAGGGGGGTTTGGGGAGTGGGGGGAAAAAATGGGATTATTTTGGGAAAAGTGATGGCTTGCCAAAAGATTTCTTGCGGCTAGGGGACGTGGGGGGTGGGGTTGTAGAAAGGGAGGATGGTGGGATGAAGAATAATTTTATTAGTGAAAGAGAAGAGGAGACATTTGGACGTTTTTTTTTTTCGATGAAAAAATGCAAATGAATGAGAGATTATAAGAAAAAAAGAGATGTGGTCATGGGGAAAGGGTTTGCAAGGGTGAAAAGAGGCAAATGAGAGTTGGGGGTGAGAGAGTATCATTAAATTTTAGAGAGAATAAAAAGATGTTCTGGAAGGAGGTAAATAAAGTGCGTAAGACAAGGGAGCAAATGGGAACTTCAGTGAAGGGCGCAAATGGGGAGGTGATAACAAGTAGTGGTGATGTGAAAAGGAGATGGAGTGAGTATTTTGAAGGTTTGTTGAATGTGTTTGATGATAGAGTGGCAGATATAGGGTGTTTTGGTCGAGGTGGTGTGCAAAGTGAGAGGGTTAGGGAAAATGATTTGGTAAACAGAGAAGAGGTACTAAAAGCTTTGCGGAAGATGAAAGCCGGCAAGGCATCAGGTTTGGATGGTATTGCAGTGGAATCTATTTAAAAAGTGTGTGACTGTATAATTGACTGATTGGTAAGGTTATTCAATGTATGTATGACTCATGGTGAGGTGCCTGAGGATTGGCGGAATGCGTGCATAGTGCCATTGTACAAAGGCAAAGGGGATAAGAGTGAGTGCTCAAATTACAGAGGTATAAGTTTGTTGAGTATTCCTGGTAAATTATATGGGAGAGTATTGATTGAGAGGGTGAAGGCATGTACATAGCATCAGATTGGGGAAGAGCAGTGTGGTTTCAGAAGTGGTAGAGGATGTATGGATCAGGTGTTTGCTTTGAAGATTATATGTGAGAAATACTTAGAAAAGCAATTGGATTAGTATGTAGCATTTATGGATCTGGAGAAGGCATATGATAGAGTTGATAGAGATGCTCTGTGGAAGGTATTAAGAATATATGGTGTGGGAGGCAAGTTGTTAGAAGCAGTGAAAAGTTTTTATCGAGGATGTAAGGCATGTGTACGTGTAGGAAGAGAGGAGAGTGATTAGTTCTCAGTGAATGTAGGTTTTCGGCAGGGGTGTGTGATGTCTCCATTGTTGTTTAATTTGTTTATGGATGGGGTTGTTAAGGAGGTGAATGCAAGAGTTTTGGAAAGAGGGGCAAGTATGAAGTCTGTTGGGGATAAGGGAGCTTGTGAAGTGAGTTAGTTGTTCGCTGATGATACAGCGCTGGTGGCTGATTCATGTGAGAAACTGCAGAAGCTGGTGACTGAGTTTGGTAAAGTGTGTGAAAGAGGAAAGTTAAGAGTAAAGGTGAATAAGAGCAAGGTTATTAGGTACAGTAGGGTTGAGGGTCAAGTCAATTGGGAGGTAAGTTTGAATGGAGAAAAATAGGAGGAAATAAAGTGTTTTAGATATCTGGGAGTGGATCTGGCAGCGGATGGAACCATGGAAGCGGAAGTGGATCATAGGGTGGGGGAGGGGGCGAAAATCCTTGGAGCCTTGAAGAATGTGTGGAAGTCGAGAACATTATCTCGGAAAGCAAAAATGGGTATGTTGGAAGGAATAGTGGTTCCTACAATGTTGTATGGTTGCGAGGCGTGGGCTATGGATAGAGTTGTGCGCAGGAGGATGGATGTGATGGAAAGGAGATGTTTGAGGACAATGTGTGGTGTGAGGTGGTTTGATCGAGTAAGTAACGTATGGGTAAGAGAGATGTGTGGAAATAAAAAGAGCGTGGTTGAGAGAGCAGAAGAGGGTGTTTTGAAATGGTTTGGGTACATAGAAAGAATGAGTGAGGAAAGATTGACCAAGAGGATATATGTGTCGGAGGTGGAGGGAACGAGGAGAAGTGGGAGACCAAAGTGGAGGTGGAAAGATGGAGTGAAAAAGATTTTGTGTGATCGGGGCCTGAACATGCAGGAGGGTGAAAGGAGGGCAAGGAATAGAGTGAATTGGAACGATGTGGTATACCGGGGTTGACGTTTTGTCAGTGGATTGAATCAAGGCATGTGAAGCGTCTGGGGTAAACCATGGAAAGCTGTGTAGGTATGTATATTTGCGTGTGTGGACGTATGTATATACATGTGTATGGGGGTGGGTTGGGCCATTTCTTTCGTCTGTTTCCTTGCGCTACCTCGCAAACGCGAGAGACAGCGACAAAGCATAAAAAAAAAAAAAAAAAATATATATATATATATATATATATATATATATATATATATATATATATATATATACATATATATATATATATATATGTATATATATATATATATATATATATATATATATATATATATATATATATATATATATATATATATATATATATATATATATATATATATATATATATATATATATATATATATATATATATATATATATATATATATACCTATGAGTCCACGGGGAAAATGAAACACGAAAAGTTCCTAAGTGCACTTTCGTGTAATGATCACATCACCAGGGGAGACAAAAGAGAGAAATATAACAGTCAGTTGATATACATCAAAGAGACGTAGCTAGGACGCCATTTGGTAAACATCTTATATATATATATATATATAAATATATAAGGGGGCCAGGTTAAGATACTCCCTTAAAGGTCCAGTACTCTGTTCTTAACGCTACCTCGCTAACGCGGGAAAGGCGAATAGTTTGAAAGAAAATATATGTATATATATATATATATATATATATATATATATATATATATATATATATATATATATATATATATATATATTTTTTTTTTTTTTTTCAAACTATTCGCCATTTCCCGCGTTAGCGAGGTAGCGCTAAGAACAGAGGACTGGGCCTTTTTTGGAAAATCCTCACCTGGCCCCCTCTGTTCCCTCTTTTGGAAAATTAAAAAAAAAAAAAGAGAGGGGAGGATTTCCAGCCCCCCGCTCCCTCCCCTTTTATTCGCCTTCTACGACACGCAGGGAATACGTGGGAAGTATTCTTAATCCCCTATCCCCAGGGATATATATATATATATCCCTGGGGATTTTCCAAAAAAGGCCCAGTCCTCTGTTCTTAGCGCTACCTCGCTAACGCGGGAAATGGCGAATAGTTTGAAAAAAAAAAAAAAAAATATATATATATATATATATATATATATATATATATATATATATATATATATATATATATATATATATATATATATATACATATATTTTCTTTCAAACTATTCACCTTTCCCGCGTTAGCGAGGTAGCGTTAAGAACAGAGTACTGGACCTTTAAGGGAGTATCTTAACCTGGCCCCCTTATATATATATATATATATATATATATATATATATATATATATATATATATATATATATATATATATATATATATATATATATATATATATATATATATATATATATATATATATATATATATATATATATATATGTATATATATATATATATATATATATATATATATATATATATATATATATATATATATATATATATATATATATATATATATATATATATATTTATATATATATATATATATATATATATATATATATATATACATATATATATATATATATATATATATATATATATATATATATATATATATATATATATATATATATATATATATATATATATATATATATATAAATGTGAATATATATAAATATATATCCTTGGGGATAGAGGACAAAAAATACTTCCCACTCATTCATCGCGTGTCATAGAATGCGACTAAAGGGGACGGGAGCGGGGGCCCAGAAACCCTCCCCTCCTTGTATTTTGACTTTCTAAAAGGGGAAACAGAAGAAGGAGTCACGCGGGGACTGCTCATCCTCCTCGAAGGCTTAGATTGGGGTGTCTAAATGTGTGTGCATGTAATCAAGATGAGAAAAAAGGAGAGATAGTATGTTTGAGGATAGGAACCTGGATGTTTTGGCTCTGAGTGAAACGAAGCTCAAGGGTAAAGGGGAAGATTGGTTTGGGAATGTGTTGAGAGTAAAGTCACGGGTTAGTGAGAGGACAAGGGCAATGGAAGGAGTAGCACTACTCCTGAAACAGGAGTTCTGGGAGTATGTGAGGGAGTGTAAGAAAGTAAATTCTAGATTGATATGGGTAAAACTGAAAGTTGATGGAGAGAGATGGGTGATTATTGGTCCTTATGCACCTGGGTATGAGAAAAAGGATTATGAGAGACAAGTGTTTTGGGAGCAGCTGAATGAGTGTGTTAGAAGTTTTGATGCACAAGACCGGATTATAGTGATATGTGATTTGAATGCAAAGGTGACTGATGTGTCAGTTGAGGGAATCATTGGTATACATGAGGTGTTCAGTGTTGTAAATGGAAATGGTGAAGAGCTTGTGGATTAGTGTCCTGAGAAAAGACTGGTGATTGGGAATACCTGGTTTAAAGAGCGAGATATACATAAGTATACGTATGTAAGTAGGAGAGATGGCCAAAGAGCGTTATTGGATTACGTGTTGATTGATAGGCGCGCGGAAGAGAGACTTTTGGATGTTCATGTGCTGAGAGGTGCAACTGGACAGGTGTCTGATCATTATCTTGTGGAGGCGAAGGTGAAGATTTGTAGGGGTTTTCAGAAAAGAAGAGAGAATGTTGGGGTGAAGAGAGTGGTGAGAGTAAGTGAGTTTGGGAAAGAGACTTGCGTGAGGAAGTACCAGGAGAGACTGAGTACAGAATGGAAAAAATGTGAGAAGAAAGAGGGTTAGGGGAGTGGGGGGAGGAATGGGATATATTTAGGGAAGCAGTGATGGCTTGCGCAAAAGATGCTTGCGGCATGAGGAGCGTGGGAGGTGGGTTGATTAGAAAGGGTAGGGAGTGGTGGGATGAAGAAGTAATATTATTAGTGAAAGAGAAGAGAGAGACATTTGGACGATTTTTGCGATGAAGAAATGCAAATGAATGAGAGATGTATAAGAAAAAAAGAGGCATGTGGTCATGAGAAAGGTGCAAGAGGTGAAAAGAGAGCAAATGAGAGTTGGGGTGAGAGAGTATCATTAAATTTTAGGGAGAATAGAAAGATGTTTTGGAAGGAGGTCAATAAAGTGCGTAAGACAAGGGAACAAATGGGAACTTTAGTAAGGGGGCTAATGGGGAGGTGATTACAAGTAGTGGTGATGTGAAAAGGAGATGGAGTGAGTATTTTGAAGGTTTGTTGAATGTGTTTGATGATAGAGTGGCAGATATAGGGTGTTTTGGTCGAGGTGGTGTACAAAGTGAGAGGGTTAGGGAAAATGATTTCGTAAACAGAGAAGAGGTAGTAAAACCTTTGCGGAAGATGAAAGCCGGCAAGGCAGCAGGTTTGGATGGTATTGCAGTGGAATCTATTAAAAAAGGGGGTGACTGTATTGTTGACTAGTTGGTAAGGTCATTTAATATATGTATGATTCATGATGAGGTGCCTGAGGATTGGCGGAATGCTTGCATAGTGCCTTTGTATAAAGGCAATGGGGATAAGAGTGAGTGCTCAAATTACAGAGGTATAAGTTTGTTGAGTATTCCTGGTAAATTATATGGGAGGGTATTGATTGAGAGGGTTAGGGCATGTACAGAGCATCAGATTTGGGAAGAGCAGTGTGGTTTCAGAAGTGGTAGAGGATGTGTGGATTTGGTGTTTGCTTTGAAGAATGTATGTGAGAAATACTTAGAAAAACAAATGGATTTGTATATAGCATTTATGGATCTGGAGTAGGCATATGATAGAGTTGATAGAGATGCTCTTTGGAAGGTATTAAGAATATATGGTGTGTGAGGCAAGTTGTTAGAAGCAGTGAAAAGTTTTTATCGAGGATGTAAGGCATGTGTACGTGTAGGAAGAGAGGAAAGTGATTGGTTCTCAGTGAATATAGGCTTGCGGCAGGGGCTTGTGATGTCTCCATGGTGTTTTAATTTGTTTATGGATTGGGTTGTTAGGGAGGTGAATGCAAGAGTTTTGGAAAGAGGGGCAGGTACGAAGTCTGTTGTGGATGAGAGAGCTTGTGAAGTGAGTCAGTTGTTGTTCGCTGATGATACAGCGCTGGTGTCTGATTCATGTGAGAAACTGCAGAAGTGGTGACTGAGTTTGGTAAAGTGTGTGAAAGAAGAATGTTAAGAGTAAATGTGAATAAGAGCAAGGTTATTAGGTACAGTAGGGTTGAGGGTCAAGTCAATTGAGAGGTAAGTTTGAATGGAGAAAAACTGGAGGAAGTAAAGTGTTTTAGATATCTCGGAGTGGATCTGGCAGCGAATGGATCCATGGAAGCGGAAGTGAATCATAGGGTGGGGGAGGGGGCGAAAATCCTGGGAGCCTTGAAGAATATGTGGAAGTCGAGAACATTATCTCGGAAAGCAAAAATGGGTATGTTTGAAGGAATAGTGGTTCCAACAATGTTGTATGGTTGCGAGGCGTGGGCTATGGATAGAGTTGTGCGCAGGAGGATGGATGTGCTGGAAATGAGATGTTTGAGGAAAATGTGTGGTGTGAGGTGGTTTGATCGAGTAAGTAATGTAAGGGTAAGAGAGATGTGTGGAAATAAAAAGAGCGTGGTTGAGAGAGCAGAAGAGGGTGTTTTGAAATGGTTTGGGCACATGGAGAGAATGAGTGAGGAAAGATTGACCAAGAGGATATATGTGTCGGAGGTGGAGGGAACGAGGAGAAGTGGGAGACCAAATTGGAGGTGGAAAGACGGAGTGAAAATGATTTTTGATCGGGGCCTAACCATGCAGGAGGGTGAAAGGAGGGCAAGGAATAGAGTGAATTGGATCGATGTTATATACTGGGGTTGACGCGCTGTCAGTGGATTGAATCAGGGCATGTGAAGCGTCTGGGGGAAACCATGGAAAGTTGTGTGGGGCCTGGATGTGGAAAGGGAGCTGTGGTTTCGGGCATTATTGCATGACAGCTAGAGACTGAGTGTGAACGAATATGGCCTTTGTTCTTTTCCTAGCGCTACCTCGCACACATGATGATGGAGGGGGATGGTATTCCATGTGTGTCGAGGTGGCGATGGGAATGAATAAAGGTAGGCAGTGTGAATTGTGTGCATGGGTATATATGTATGTGTCTTTGTGTGTATATATATGTGTACATTGAGATGTATAGGTATGTATATTTACGTGTGTGGACGTGTATGTATATACATGTGTATGGGGGTGGGTTGAGCCATTTCTTTCGTCTGTTTCCTTGCGCTACCTCGAAACGCGGGAGACAGCGACAAAGCAAAATAAAAATATATATAAATATATATATATATATATATATATATATATATATATATATATATATATATATATATATATATATATATATATATATATACATATATATATATATATATATATATATATATATATATATATATATATATATATATATATATATATATATATATATATATATATATATATATATATATATATATATATATGTATATATATATATCATCATATTTCAAGGTCTCTTCATTATTTCTTGTATCTAAACTTCTGTCTATACTTTCTTACCTACCTAAAGTTTTCATACACGGCCAAGTCTACTACAATACAGACAATTGCATTTTTCGTTTTTCTCTGAATCATTGCCAAACTCAAAATAATAATATCGTATTCTTCGAATACTAAACGCATATCCATATCATAAATATAGGTTGAAGCAATGAACATATGCTCATATATCATGGAGGCAAAAAGCACTAACTTGTGTCAATGAAGACAAAGATTTTCACGTACCCTTCATACACATGACTACACCTCAACTTCATACTTAACCTCCTCTGAGTTCATGATTTCCCCATTCAGCCAAGAACTGTCACTTCTTCACTCTCTCCTTATCTCTCAGTTGTGGACCAGTCATAATGCAATAATCCTGTGAAATGTTTTCCAGAGTTCTTCAAATTATGGTCACCATTCATGTTCCTCATATTCCACGTTAGTAAAATCGAGTGAATTTCATCTCTTTGCTCGACCCTCAAGACCTGCAGGCAAAAGTTCAGATGGTCACCACTCCAGCGAGGATCTAATGCATAAATTTTTGCCTCCCACTTAAACTCTGCAACATTTTCCTTGGCATGTTAGCAAACTGGGAACGAGCCAGTGCCACTGAGGCCAGATTCAAAGTCTTCGACTTTAAACAAATTCTATTTTGGTTGTTCGTGACTTAAGCCACGTCAGGGACTGAACCCAGAATGATTCCATGCGCCGATTCATTACATTGACATTGTATTTCTGTAGAGGAACATGTATAATATATCATGTATAATATATCATATATATATATATTTCTTTATTCATTTTGCTTTGTCGCTGTCTCCCGCGTTAGCGAGGTAACGCAAGGAAACAGACGAAAGAATGGCCCAACCCACCCACATACACATGTATATACATACACATCCACCCACACAAATATACATACCTATACATCTCAACGTATACATATACATACACACACAGACATATACATATGTACACATGTACATAATTCATACAGTCTGCCCTTATTCATTCCCATCGCCACCCTGCCACACATGAAATAACAACCCCCTCCACCTCATGTGCGCGAGGTAGCGCTAGGAAAAGACAACAAAGGCCCCATTCGTTCAGCCTCAGTCTCTAGCTGTCATGTAATAATGCACCGAAATCACAGCTCCCTTTCCACATCCAAGCCCAACAGACCTTTCCATGGTTTACCCCAGACGCTTCACATGCCCTGGTTCAATCCATTAACAGCACGTCGACCCCGGTATACCACATCGTTCCAATTCACTCTATTACTTGCACGCCTTTCACCTTCCTGCACGTTCAGGCCCCTATCACTCAAAATCTTTTTCACTCCATCTTCCCACCTCAAATTTGGTCTCCCACTTCTCCTCGTTCCCTCCACCTCTGACACATATATCCTCTTGGTCAATCTTTCCTCACTCAGTCTCTCTATGTGACCAAACCATTTCAAAACACCATCTTCTGCTCTCTCAACCGCAGTCTTTTTATTACCACACATCTCTCTTACCCTATTATTACGTACTCGATCAAACCACCTCACACCATATATTGTCCTCAAACTTCTCATTTCCAGCACATCCACCCTACTCCGCAAAACTCTATCTATAGCCCACGCCTAGCAACCATACAAAATTGCTGGAACTACTATTCCTTCAAACATACCCATTTTTGCTTTCCGAGATAATGTTCTCGACTTCCACATATTCTTCAAGTCTACCAGAATTTTCGCCCCCTCCCATACCTTATGATTCACTTCCGCTTCCATGGTTCTATCCGCTGCCAAAGCCACTCTCAGATATCTAAAACACTTTATTTCCTCCAGTTTTTCTCCATTCAAACTTACTTCCCAGTTGACTTGACCCTCAACCCAAATGTACCTAATAACCTTGCTTTTACTTGCATTTACTCTAAACTTTCCTCTTTCACACACTTTACCAAACTCAGTCACCTGCTTCTGTAGTTTCTCACATGAATGAGCCACCAGCGATGTATCATCAGCGAACAACAACTGACTCCCCTCCCAACCTCTCTCATCCAAAACAGACTGCATACTTGCCCCTCTTTCCAAAACTCTTGCATTCACCTCATTAACATCCCCATCCATAAATAAATCAAACAACCATGGAGACATCACACATCCCTGCCGCAAACCTACATTCACTGAGAACCAATCACTTTCCTCCCTTCCTACACGTACACATGCCTTACATCCTCGATAAAAACTTTTCACTGCTTCTAATAACTTGCTTCTCGCACCATATATTCTTAATACCTTCCACAGATCATCTCTATCAACTATATCATATGACTTCTCCAGATCCATAAATGCTACATACTAATCCAATTGCTTTTCTAAGTATTTCTCACATACATTCTTCAAAGCAAACACGTGATACACACATCATCTACCACCTTTAAAACCACACTGCTCCTCCTCAATCTTATGCTCTGTACATCCCTTCACCGTCTCAGTCAA
>NC_092227.1:25244239-25257611 GCF_036320965.1 Panulirus ornatus
AACTTTGTTAAAAATCATACAATTTTATTACAGGCAAGATATATATATATATAAATATATATAAATATTATATATATATATATATATAAATAATATATATATATATATATAATATATATATATATATATATAATATATATATATATAATATATATATATATATATATATATATAATATATATATTATATAATATATATTTAAAAAAATCATATATAAAAATATATATATATTAATATATATATATATAAAATAAATATATATATAAATATAATATATATATAATATAATATATATATGTATATATATATATATTATTATTATTATTATTATACTTTGTCGCTGTCTCCCGCGTTTGCGAGGTAGCGCAAGGAAGCAGACGAAAGAATGGCCCAACCCCCCCCCATACACATGTATATAAAATACGTCCACACACGCAAATAATACATACCTACACAGCTTTCCACGGTTCCCCAGACGCTTCATATGCCTTGATTCAATCCACTGACAGCACGTCAACCCCGGTATACCACATCGCTCCAATTCACTCTATTCCTTGCCCTCCTTTCACCCTCCTGCATGTTCACGCCCCGATCACACAAAATCTTTTTCACTCCATCTTTCCACCTCCAATTTGGTCTCCCTCTTCTCCTCGTTCCCTCCACCTCCGACACATATATCCTCTTGGTCAATCTTTCCTCACTCATTCTCTCCATGTGCCCAAAACACTTCAAAACACCCTCTTCTGCTCTCTCAACAACGCTCTTTTTATTTCCACACATCTCTCTTACTCTTACGTTACTCACTCGATCAAACCACCTCAAACCACACATTGTCCTCAAACATCTCATTTCCAGCACATCCATCCTCCTGCGCACAACTCTATCCATAGCCCACGCCTCGCAACCATACAACATTGTTGGAACCACTAATCCTTCAAACATACCCATTTTTGCTTTCCGAGATAATGTTCTCGACTTCCACACATTCTTCAAGGCCCCCAGAATTTTCGCCCCCTCCCCCACCCTATGATCCACTTCCACTTCCATGGTTCCATCCGCTGCCAGATCCACTCCCAGATATCTAAAACACTTCACTTCCTCCAGTTTTTCTCCATTCAAACTCACCTCCCAATTGACTTGACCCTCAACCCTACTGTACCTAATAACCTTGCTCTTATTCACATTTACTCTTAACTTTCTTCTTCCACACACTTTACCAAACTCAGTCACCAGCTTCTGCAGTTTCTCACATGAATCAGCCACCAGCGCTGTATCATCAGCGAACAACAACTGACTCACTTCCCAAGCTCTCTCATCCCCAACAAACTTCATACTTGCCCCTCTTTCCAAAACTCTTGAATTTACCTCCCTAACAACCGCATCCATAAACAAATTAAACAACCATGGAGACATCACACACCCCTGCCGCAAACCTACATTCACTGAGAACAAATCACTTTCCTCTCTTCCTACACGTACACATGCCTTACATCCTCGATAAAAACTTTTCACTGCTTCTAACAACTTTCCTCCCACACCATATGTTCTTAATACCTTCCACAGGGCATCTCTATCAACTCTATCATATGCCTTCTCCAGATCCATAAATGCTACATACAAATCCATTTGCTTTTCTAAGTATTTCTCACATACATTCTTCAAAGCAAACACCTAATCAACACATCCTCTACCACTTCTGAAAACACACTGCTCTTCCCCAATCTGATGCTCTGTACATGCCTTCACCCTCTCAATCAATACCCTCCCATATAATTTACCAGGAATACTCAACAAACTTATACCTCTGTAATTTGAGCACTCACTCTTATCCCCTTTGCCTTTGTACAATGGCACTATGCACGCATTCCGCCAATCCTCAGGCACCTCACCATGAGTCATACATACATTAAATAACCTTACCAACCAGTCAACAATACAGTCACCCCCTTTTTTAATAAATTCCACTGCAATACCATCCAAACCTGCTGCCTTGCCGGCTTTCATCTTCCGCAAAGCTTTCACTACCTCTTCTCTGTTTACCAAATCATTTTCCCTAACCCTCTCACTTTGCACACCACCTCGACCAAAACACCCTATATCTGCCACTCTATCATCAAACACATTCAACAAACCTTCAAAATACTCACTCCATCTCCTAACATCACCACTACTTGTTATCACCTCCCCATTTGCGCCCTTCACTGAAGTTCCCATTTCCTCCCTTGTCTTACGCACTTTATTTACCTCCTTCCAGAAAATCTTTTTATTCTCCCTAAAATTTAATGATACTCTCTCACCCCAACTCTCATTTGCCCTTTTTTTCACCTCTTGCACCTTTCTCTTGAACTCCTGTCTCTTTCTTTTATACATCTCCCACTCAATTGCATTTTTTCCCTGCAAAAATTGTCCAAATGCCTCTCTCTTCTCTTTCACTAATACTCTTACTTCTTCATCCCACCACTCAAACCCCCTTTCTAATCAACCCACCTCCCACTCTTCTCATGCCACAAGCATCTTTTGCGCAATCCATCACTGATTCCCTAAATACATCCCATTCCTCCCCCACTCCCCTTACTTACATTGTATATATATATATATATATATATATATATATATATATATATATATATATATATATATATATATATATATATATATATATATATATATATATATATATATATATATATATATATATATATATATATATATATATATATATATATATATATATATATGTATATATATATATGTATATATGTATATATGTATATTTCTTTCGTCTGTTTCCTTGTGCTGCCTCGCGGGCGCGGGAGGCAGCGGCAGGATGTGGAAAAGAAAAAAAAAAAAAATATATATATATATATATATATATATATATATATATATATATTATCCCTGGGGATAAGGGAGAAAGAATACTTCCCACGTATTCCCTGCGTGTCGTAGAAGGCGACTAAAAGGGAAGGGAGCGGGGGGGCTGGAAATCCTCCCCTCTCATTTTTTTATTTTAATTTTCCAAAAGAAGGAACAGAGAAGGGGGCCAGGTGAGGGTATTCCCTCAAAGGCCCAGTCCTCTGTTCTTAACGCTACCTCGCTATCGCGGGAAATGGCGAATAGTATGAAAAAAAAAAAAAAATGTATATGGATATATTTATAATATATATATATATATATACATATATATATATATATATATATATATATATATATATATATATATATATATATATATATATATATATATATATATATATATATATATATATAAATATATATATATATATATATATATATTTTTTTTTTTTTTTTGCTTTGTCGCTGTCTCCCGCGTTTGCGAGGTAGCGCAAGGAAACAGACGAAAGAAATGGCCCAACCCACCCCCATACACATGCCTTGATTCAATCCACTGACAGCAAGTCAACCCCGGTATACCACATCGATCCAATTCACTCTATTCTTTGCTCTCCTTTCACCCTCCTGCATGTTCAGGCCCCGATCACACAAAATCTTTTTCACTCCATCTTTCCACCTCCAATTTGGTCTCCCTCTTCTCCTCGTTCCCTCCACCTCCGACACATATATCCTATTGGTCAATCTTTCCTCACTCATTCTCTCCATGTGACCAAACCATTTCAAAACACCCTCTTCTGCTCTCTCAACCACGCTCTTTTTATTTCCACACATCTCTCTTACCCTTACGTTACTTACTCGATCAAACCACCTCACACCACACATTGTCCTCAAACATCTCATTTCCAGCACATCCATCCTCCTACGCACAACTCTATCCATAGTCCACGCCTCGCAACCATACAACATTGTTGGAACCACTATTCCTTCAAACATACCCATTTTTGCTTTCCGAGATAATGTTCTCGACTTCCACACATTCTTCAAGGCTCCCAGAATTTTCGCCCCCTCCCCCACCCTATGATCCGCTTCCGCTTCCATGGTTCCATCCGCTGCCAGATCCACTCCCAGATATCTAAAACACTTCACTTCCTCCAGTTTTTCTCCATTCAAACTCACCTCCCAATTGAATTGACCCTCAACCCTACTGTACCTAATAACCTTGCTCTTATTCACATTTACTCTTAACTTTCTTCTTTCACACACTTTACCAAACTCAGTCACCAGCTTCTGCAGTTTCTCACATGAATCAGCCACCAGCGCTGTATCATCAGCGAACAACAACTGACTCACTTCCCAAGCTCTCTCATCCCCAACAGACTTCATACTTGCCCCTCTTTCCAAAACTCTTGCATTCACCTCCCTAACAACCCCATTCATAAACAAATTAAACAACCATGGAGACATCACACACCCCTGCCGCAAACCTACATTCACTGAGAACCAATCACTTTCCTCTCTTTCTACACGTATACATGCCTTATAACCTCGATAAAAACTTTTCACTGCTTCTAACAACTTGCCTCACACACCATATATTTTTAATATCTTCCAGAGAGCATCTCTATCAGCTCTGTCATATGCCTTCTCCAGATCCATAAATGCTACATACAAATCCATTTGCTTTTCTAAGTATTTCTCACATATTTTCTTCAAAGCAAACACGTGATCCACACATCCTCTACCACTTCTGAAACCACACTGCTCTTCCCCAATCTGATGCTCTGTACATGCCTTCACCCTCTCAATCAATACCCTCCCATATAATTTGCCAGGAATACTCAACAAACTTATACCTTTGGACGATTTTTGCAGGGAAAAAATGAAATTGATTGGGAGACGTATAAAAGAAAGAGATAGGATGTCAATAGAAGGGTCCAAGAAGTGAAAAAAAGGGCAAATGAGAGTTGGGGTGAGAGAGTATCATTAAATTTTAGGGAGAATAAAAAGATGATCTGGAAGGAGGTAAATAAAGTGCGTAAGACAAGGGAGCAAATGGGAACTTCAGTGAAGGGCGCAAATGGGGAGGTGATAACAAGTAGTGGTGATGTGAGAAGGAGATGGAGTGAGTATTTTGAAAGTTTGTTGAATGTGTTTGATGATAGAGTGGCAGATATAGGGTGTTTTGGTCGAGGTGGTGTGCAAAGTGCGAGGGTTAGGGAAAATGAGTTGGTAAACAGAGAAGAGGTAGTAAAAGCTTTGCGGAAGATGAAAGCCGGCAAGGCAGCAGGTTTGGATCGTATTGCAGTGGAATTTATTAAAAAAGGGGGTGACTGTATTGTTGACTGGTTGGTAAGGTTATTTAATGTATGTATGACTCATGGTGAGGTGCCTGAGGATTGGCGGAATGCGTGCATAGTGCCATTGTATAAAGGCAAAGGGGATAAGAGTGAGTGCTCAAATTACAGAGGTATAAGTTTGTTGAGTATTCCTGGTAAATCATATGGGAGTGTATTGATTGAGAGGGTGAAGGCATGTACAGAGCATCAGATTGGGGAAGAGCAGTGTGGTTTCAGAAGTGGTAGAGGATGTGTGGATCGGGTGTTTGCTTTGAAGAATGTATGTGAGAAATACTTAGAAAAGCAAATGGATTTGTATGTAGCATTTATGGATCTGGAGAAGGCATATGATATAGTTGATAGAGATGCTCTGTGGAAGGTATTAAGAATATATGGTGTGGGAGGCAAGTTGTTAGAAGCAGTGAAAAGTTTTTATCGAGGATGTAAGGCATGTGTACGTGTAGAAAGAGAGGAAAGTGATTGGTTCTCAGTGAATGTAGGTTTGCGGCTGGGGTGTGTGATGTCTCCACGGTTGATAAATTTGTTTATGGATGGGGTTGTTAGGGAGGTGAATGCAAGAGTTTTGGAAACAGGGGCAAGTATAAAGTCTGTTGGGGATGAGAGAGCTTGGGAAGTGAGTCAGTTGTTGTTCGCTGATGATACAGCGCTGGTGGCTGATTCATGTGAGAAACTGCAGAAGCTGGTGACTGAGTTTGGTAAAGTGTGTGGAAGAAGAAAGTTAAGAGTAAATGTGAATAAGAGCAAGGTTATTAGGTACAGTAGGGTTGAGGGTCAAGTCATTTAGGAGGTGAGTTTGAATGGGGAAAAACTGGAGGAAGTAAAGTGTTGTAGATATCTGGGAGTGGATCTGGCAGCGGATGGAACCATGGAAGCGGAAGTGGATCATAGTGTGGGGGACGGGGCGAAAATTCTGGGAGCCTTGAAGAATGTGTGGAAGTCGAGAACAGTATCTCGGAAATCAAAAATGGGTATGTTTGAAGGAATAGTGGTTCCAACAATGTTGTATGGGTGCGAGGCGTGGGCTATGGATAGAGTTGTGCGCAGGAGGATGGATGTGCTGGAAATGAGATGTTTGAGGACAATGTGTGGTGTGAGGTGGTTTGATCGAGTAAGTGACGTAAGGGTAAGAGAGATGTGTGGAAATAAAAAGAGCGTGGTTGAGAGAGCAGAAGAGGGTGTTTTGAAATGGTTTCGGCACATGGAGAGAATGAGTGAGGAAAGATTGACCAAGAGGATATATGTGTCGGAGGTGGAGGAAACGAGGAGAAGAGGGAGACCAAACTGGAGGTGGAAAGATGGAGTGAAAAAGATTTTGTGTGATCGGGGCCTGAACATGCAGGAGGGTGAAAGTAGGGCAAGGAATAGAGTGAATTGGAGCGATGTGGTATATTGGGGTTAACGTGCTGTCAGTGGATTGAAGCAAGGCATGTGAAGCGTCTGGGGTAAACCATGGAAAGCTGTGTAGGTATGTATATTTGTGTGTGTGGACGTATGTATATACATGTGTATGGGGGTGGGTTGGGCCATTCCTTTCGTCTGTTTCCTTGCGCTACCTCGCAAACGCGGGAGACAGCGACAAAGGAAATATATATAAATATATATATATATATATATATATATATATATATATATATATATATATATATATATATATATATATATATATATATATATATATATATATTGGAAAGGCTCACAATTTTGCACGTGATCAAGATATTCCTATGAGTCCACGGGAAAAAATAAAACTCGATAAGTTCCCAAGTGCACTTTCGTGTATTAATCACATCATCAGGGGAGACACAATAGTGAAATATAACAATCACATGATATACATCGATGAAATGAAAATTTACAAATATTTCTCCCCTTACTTAACAATTTAGTACCATCCATCAAATTTACTGTAGAAAATGACCATAATGGTATGTTACTATTTTTCGATTGCATGATCCATAGACAAAGAAACAAGTCTAAGTTTAACATATACAGAAAACTCACCAGTGTATGCTCATATATCCATTAATACTCATCTCAACATGATAGAGTTAAACAATCATCATTTCAATCTATGTTCCTTAGGGCATTACGTATGTGCAGTTCAGAGCTTATTAATGATGAGTTTGAGAAGATATATTCTATTGGATCTAAGTTAAAGTGCCCTAGATCTTTCATTGATAAATCCCTTAAGTTAGCAAAGAAATCATTTTATTGAGTTGAGCCCAAACCTCCCATCGACACCAAGAATCTTTTAGTTCTCCCTTTAATAATAATTTCACTTTGCTTCCCATGTTGCTTAAATCCTTTAATGTAAATGTTGCCTTTAGCAACAATAATACTATAAAGAATATCTTAATCAGGAATTCACCAGAAAATTCTCTTGGATGCATCTATAAAGTGCCTTGCGGTAACTGTGATAGATTTTGTGTTGGTCAGACTGGTAAGAATCTTTCTATTAGACTTAAGCAACATAAATATAGTACAAGAACGGGACAAGAATCAAATGCCTTGTTTAATCCCGTTAAAAATCATGATCATTGTATTAACTGGAGTAACGCCATTTAGCTATTAACTCTAACTCTATTACCAAGAGAAATATCATTAAATCTTCCATTATTAAATACACAAAGAATTATAATCTTATAATTAGTGATGATCTATACAAATTAGATAACTTTATTGTTGATAGAATTTGTAAAATGATAAGTTTATGAACGCTCGTGTTATGTTTTGGACAATCACATGTTTACCAAATGGCGTCCTAGCTTCGTCTCTTCGATGTATATCAACTGACTGTTATATTTCTCTCTTGTGTCTCCCCTGATGATGTGATTATTACACGAAAGTGCACTTGGGAACTTTTCGTGTTTCATTTTCCCCGTGGACTCATAGGAATATCTTGATCACGCGCAAAACTGTGATCCTTTCCAATATATATATATATATATATATATATATATATATATATATATATATATATATATATATATATATATATATATATATATATATATATATATATATATATATATATATATATATATGTATATATATATATATATATATATATATATATATATATATATATATATATATATATATATATATATATATATATATATATATATATATATATATATATATATATATCTTTCTTTCTTTCTTTCAAACTATTCGCCATTTCCCGCGTTAGCAATATATATATATATATATATATATATATATATATATATATATATATATATATATATATATATATATATATATATATATATATATATATATATATATTCTTATTTATCTATCTGTTTTGCTTTGTCGCTGTTTCCCGCGTTAGCGAGGTGGCGCAAGGAAACAGATGAAAGAAATGGCCCAACCCACCCACATACACATGTATACACATACACGTCCACCCACGCAAATATACATACCTATACATCTCAATGTACACATATATATACACACACAGACATATACATATATACACATGTACATAATTCATACTGTCTGCCTTTATTTATTCCTATCGCCACCCCGCCAAACATGGAATACCATCCCCCTCCCCCCTAATGTGTGCGAGGTACCGCTAGGAAAAGCCAACAAAGGCCCCATTAGTTCACACTCAGTCCCTAGCTGTCATGTAATAATGCACCGAAACCACCGCTCCCTTTCCACATCCAGGCCCCACAGAACTTTCCATGGTTTACCCCAGACATGCCCTGGGTCAATCCATTGACAGCACGTCGATCCGGTATACCACATCGTTCCAATTCACTCTATTCCTTGCACGCCTTTCACCCTCCTGCATGTTCAGGCCTGATCGCTCAAAATCGTTTTCACTCCATCCTTCCACCTCCAAATTGGTTTCCCACTTATTCTCGTTCCCTCCACCTCTGACAAATATATTCTCTTTGTTAATCTTACCTCAATCATTCCCTCCATGTAACGAAACCATTTCAATACACCCTTTTCTGCTCTCTCATCCACACTCTTTTTATTACCACACATCTTTCTTACTCTTTCATTATTTACTCGATCAAACCACCTCACACCATATATTGTCCTCAAACATCTCATTTCTAACACATCCACCCTTCTTCGACCAACCCACACACATACACATGTATACACATAAACGCCCACACGCGCTCATATATATACCTATATGTTTTAACGTATACATATATATACATGCACAGACGTATACATACATACACATGTAAATATTCATACTTCCTGCCTTCATCCATTCTCGTTGCCTCCCCGCCACACATGGAATGACCCCCCCCCCCCTACCGGGCTAGGTATCGCTAGGAAAAGGCAACAAAGGCCACAATCGTTCACATAACGAATTCATTCACATAAGTCTCTAGCTGTCATATGGAATGCACTGAAACCAGAGCTCCCTTTCCATACACAGGCCCAACAAAACTTTCCACGGTTTACCCCAGACGCTTTACATGCCCTGGTTCAATCCACTGACAGCATGACGACCCCGTTATACCACATCGTTCCAATTCAATTTATTCCTTGCGCGCCTTTCATCCTCCTGCATGTTCAGGCCCCGATCTCTCAAAATCTTTTTCACTCCATCCTTCCACCTTCAATTTAGTCTACCACTTTTCCTCCTTTCCTTCATACATCCTCTTTGTCAATCTTTCCTCACTCATTCTTTCCATGTGGCATAAACATATCAAAACACCCTGTTCTGCTCTCTCAACCACACGCTTTTTATCACCGCACATCTCCCTTACTCTTTTATTCCTTACTAGATCAAACCACCTCACACCATATATTGTCCTCGTACATCTCATTTCCAATATATCCACCCTCCTCCCCGCTGCTTTATCTATAGCACAAGCCTCGCAACCATATAACATTGTCGGAACCACTATTCCTTCAAACATGTTCATTTTTGCCCAACATAAAACTTATCATAATTTCTACATGGCACTCTATAGATGCACCAAGGAGAATTTTCTGGTGAATTCCTGATCGATATATTCTTTATAGCATTATTGTTGCTGAAGAAACATTTACATCAAAGAATGTAAGCAACATAGGAAGTAAAGTAAAATTATTATTAAAGGGGAGAATCAAAAGGTTCTTGGTGTCAATGAGAGGTTTCGGATCAACTCTATAAAATTAGTTCTTTGCTAACTTTAACTTTTTATAAGTATTTCTCACATACATTCTTGAAAGCAAACGCCTAATCCACACATCCTATATCACTTCTGAAACCATACTGCTCTTCCCCAATCTGATGATCTGTACTTACTTTCACCCTCTCAATCAATACACTCTCATGTAATTTCCCAAAAATACTCAACAAACTTAACCTTTGTAATTTCAGATCTCACCTTCATCCCCTTTGCCTTTGTACAATGGCAAAATTCATGTATTCCACCAATCCTCAGGCACCTCACCATGAGTCATACGTACATTAAATATCCTTACCAACCAGTCAACTACACAGTCACCCCTTTTTTAATAAATTCCTCTGTAATACCATCCAAACCCGCTGCCTTGCCGGCTTTCATCTTCCGCAAATCTTTCACTACCTCTTCTCTGTTACCAAATCATTTTCCCTATCGCTTTCACTTCGCACACGACCTCCACCAAAACACAATATATCTGCCATGGAATCATCAAACACATCCAACAAACCTTCAAAATACTCACTCCATTTCCTTCTCACATCACCACTACTCGCTATTACCTCCCCATTAGCCCCCTTCACCGATGTTCCCATTTGTTCTCTTCTCTTACTCACTTCATTTAACTCCTTCTAAAACATCTTTTTATCCTCTCCAAAATTTAATGATACTCTGTCACTCCAACTCTCACTAGCCCTCTTTTTCACCTCTTGCACATTTCTCTTGACCTTCTGCCTCTTTCTTTTATGCATCTCCCAGTCATTTCCATTATTTTTCTGCAAAAATCATGCAAATGCCTCTCTTTTCTCTTTCACTAATAATCTTACTTCTTCATCCAACCACTCACTATCCTTTCTAATCTGCCCACCTCCCACGCTTCTCATGCTACAAACATCTTTTGCACTAGCAATCACTGCTTCCCTAAATACATCCCATTCCTCCCCCACTACCCTAACGTCCTTTGGTCTCACCTTTTTCCATTTTGCACTCACACCAGTCTTCTTCGCAAGCTCACTTACTCTCACGACTTTTCATGCAAACATTCTCTCTTCCTTTCTGAAAACTTCAACAAATCTTCACCTTCGACTCCATAAGATAATGATCAGACACCCCTCCAGTTGCACCTCTCAGCACAATAATATCCTAAAGTCTCACTTTTACTCGCCTATCAATTAACACGTAATCTAATAACGCTCTCAGGCCGTCTCTCCTTCTTACATATTATTCTTATGTATATTTCTTTTTAAACCCGGTATTCCCAATCACCAGTCTTTTTTCAGCACTCAAATCTACAAGCTCTTCCCCATTTCCACTGACAACACTGAACACCCTATGTGCACCGGTATCGTGCAAAATAACTACTAACACACTGACTCAACTGCTCCCAAAACACTTGTCGCTCATGATTTTTCTTCTCATGCCCATGTGCATAAACACCAACAATCACCCATCTCTCTCCATCCTCTTTCAGTTTTACCTATATCAATCTAGAGCTTACTTTCTTACATCGAATACTCCCACAACTTCTGTTTCAGAAGCAATGCTACTACTTCCTCTTGTCCTCTCACCAACCCCTGACTTTACTGCCAAAACATTCGAAAACAACTCTTCCCCTTTACCCTTGAGACTCGTTTCACTCAGAGCCAAATATCCAGGTTTCATTTCTCAAAAATGCTAACTATATCTCCTTTTCTTTCATCTTGGTTACATCCACACACATTTAGACACCCCAATCTAAGCCTTTGAGGAGGATGAGCACTCCCCGTGTGACTCCTGTTTTCCGTTTTAGAAAGTATTGCAGTGGAATTTATTAAAAAAAGGGGTGACTGTATTGTTGACTGGTTGGTAAGGTTATTTAATGTATGTATGACTCATGGTGAGGTGCCTGAGGATTGGCGGAATGCGTGCATAGTGCCATTGTACAAAGGCAAAGGGGATAAGAGTGAGTGCTCAAATTACAGAGGTATAAGTTTGTTGAGTATTCCTGGTAAATTATATGGGAGGGTATTGATTGAGAGGGTGAAGGCATGTACAGAGCATCAGATTGGGGAAGAGCAGTGTGGTTTCAGAAGTGGTAGAGGATGTGTGGATCAGGTGTTTGCTTTGAAGAATGTATGTGAGAAATACTTAGAAAAGCAAATGGATTTGTATGTAGCATTTATGGATCTGGAGAAGGCATATGATAGGGTTGATAGAGATGCTCTGTGGAAGGTATTAAGAATATATGGTGTGGGAGGAAAGTTGTTAGAAGCAGTGAAAAGTTTTTATCGAGGATGTAAGGTATGTGTACGTGTAGGAAGAGAGGAAAGTGATTGGTTCTCAGTGAATGTAGGTTTGCGGCAGGGGTGTGTGATGTCTCCATGGTTGTTTAATTTTTTATGGATGGGGTTGTTAGGGAGGTAAATGCAAGAGTTTTGGAAACAGGGGCAAGTATAAAGTCTGTTGGGGATGAGAGAGCTTGGGATGTGAGTCAGTTGTTGTTCGCTGGTGATACAGCGCTGGTGGCTGATTCATGTGAGAAACTGCAGAAGCTGGTGACTGAGTTTGGTAAAGTGTGTGGAAGAAGAAAGTTAAGAGTAAATGTGAATAAGAGCAAGGTTAATAGGTACAGTAGGGTTGAGGGTCAAGTCAATTGGGAGGTGAGTTTGAATGGAGAAAAACTGGAGGAAGTGAAGTGTTTTAGATATTGGGAGTGGATCTGCCAGCGGATGGAACCATGGAAGCGGAAGTGGATCATAGGGTGGGGGAGTGGGCGAAAATTCTGGGAGCCTTGAAGAATGTGTGTAAGTCGAGAACATTATCTCGGAAAGCAAAAATGATTATGTTTGAAGGAACGGTGGTTCCAACAATGTTGTATGGTTGCGAGGCGTGGGCTATGGATAGAGTTGTGCGCAGGAGGATGGATGAGCTGGAAATGAGATGTTTGAGGACAATGTGTGGTGTGAGGTGGTTTGATCGAGTAAGTAACGTAAGGGTAAGAGAGATGTGTGGAAATAAAAAGAG
>NC_092227.1:25257711-25315211 GCF_036320965.1 Panulirus ornatus
AAGTTGTTGGAGAGAGATGGGTGATTATTGGTGTTTATGCACATGGGCATGAGAAGAAAACTCATGAGCGACAAGTGTTTTGGGAGCAGTTGAGTCAGTGTGTTAGTAGTTATTTTGCACGATACCGGTGCACATAGGGTGTTCAGTGTTGTCAATGGAAATGGGGAAGAGCTTGTAGATTTGAGTGCTGAAAAAAGACTGGTGATTGGGAATACCGGGTTTAAAAAGAAATATACATAAGAATAATATGTAAGTAGGAGAGACGGCCTGAGAGCGTTATTAGATTACGTGTTAATTGATAGGCGAGTAAAAGTGAGACTTTTGGATATTATTGTGCTGAGAGGTGCAACTGGAGGGGTGTCTGATCATTATCTTATGGAGTCGAAGGTGAAGATTTGTTGAAGTTTTCAGAAAGGAAGAGAAAATGTTTGCATGAAAAGTCGTGAGAGTAAGTGAGCTTGCGAAGAAGACTGGTGTGAGTGCAAAATGGAAAAAGGTGAGACCAAAGGACGTTAGGATAGTGGGGGAGGAATGGGATGTATTTAGGGAAGCAGTGATTGCTAGCGCAAAAGATGCTTGTGGCATGAGAAGCGTGGGAGGTGGGCAGATTAGAAAGGATAGTGAGTGGTTGGATGAAGAAGTAAGATTATTAGTGAAAGAGAAAAGAGAGGCATTTGCATGATTTTTGCAGAGAAATAATGGAAATGACTGGGAGATGCATAAAAGAAAGAGGCAGGTCAAGAGAAAGGTGCAAGAGGTGAAAAAGAGGGCTAGTGAGAGTTAGGGTGAGAGAGTATCATTAAGTTTTGGAGAGGATAAAAAGATGTTTTAGAAGGAGTTAAATGAAGTGAGTAAGAGAAGAGAACAAATGGGAACATCGGTGAAGGGGGCTAATGGGGAGGTAATAGCAAGTAGTGGTGATGTGAGAAGGAAATGGAGTGAGTATTTTGAAGGTTTATTGGATGTGTTTGATGATACAATGGCAGATATATTGTGTTTTGGTGGAGGTCTTGTGCGAAGTGAAAGCGATAGGGAAAATGATTTGGTAACAGAGAAGAGGTAGTGAAAGATGTGCGGAAGATGAAAGCCGGCAAGGCAGCAGGTTTGGATGGTATTACAGAGGAATTTATTAAAAAAAGGGGTGACTGTGTAGTTGACTGGTTGGTAAGGATATTTAATATATGTATGACTCATGGTGAGGTGCCTGAGGATTGGTGGAATACATGAATTTTGTCATTGTACAAAGGCAAAGGGGATGAAGGTGAGATTTGAAATTACAAAGGTTAAGTTTGTTGAGTATTTTTGGGAAATTACATGAGAGTGTATTGATTGAGAGGGTGAAAGTAAGTACAGATCATCAGATTGGGAAGAGCAGTATGGTTTCAGAAGTGATATAGGATGTGTGGATTAGGCGTTTGCTTTCAAGAATGTATGTGAGAAATACTTATAAAAAGTTAAAGTTAGCAAAGAACTAATTTTATAGAGTTGATCCGAAACCTCTCATTGACACCAAGAACCTTTTAGTTCTCCCCTTTAATAATAGTTTTACTTTACTTCCTATGTTGCTTACATTCTTTGATGTAAATGTTTCTTCAGCAACAATAATGCTATAAAGAATATATCGATCAGGAATTCACCAGAAAATTCTCCTTGGTGCATCTATAAAGTGCCATGTAGAAATTATGATAAGTTTTATGTTAGGCAAAAATGAACATGTTTGAAGGAATTATGGTTCCGACAATGTTATATGGTTGCGAGGCTTGTGCTATAGATAAAGCAGCGGGGAGGAGGGTGGATATATTGGAAATGAGATGTACGAGGACAATATATGGTGTGAGGTGGTTTGATCTAGTAAGGAATAAAAGAGTAAGGGAGATGTGCGGTGATAAAAAGCGTGTGGTTGAGAGAGCAGAACAGGGTGTTTTGAAATGTTTATGCCACATGGAAAGAATGAGTGAGGAAAGATTGACAAAGAGGATGTATGTGTCATAGGCGGAAGGAAAGGAGGAAAAGTGGTAGACTAAATTGAAGGTGGAAGGATGGAGTGAAAAAGATTTTGAGAGATCGGAGCCTGAACGTGCAAGAGGATGAAAGGCGCGCAAGGAATAAAGTGTATTGGAACGATGTGGTATAACGGGGTCGTCATGCTGTCAGTGGATTGAACCAGGGCATGTAAAGCGTCTGGGGTAAACCGTGGAAAGTTTTGTTGGGCCTGTGTGTGGAAAGGGAGCTGTGGTTTCAGTGCATTCCATTTAAGGAACATAGGAAGCAAAGTGAAATTATTATTAAAGGGAGAACTAAAAGATTCTTGGTGTCGATGGGAGGTTTGGGCTCAACTCTATACAATGATTTCTTTGCTAACTTAAGGGATTTATCAATGAAAGATCTAGGGCACTTTAACTTAGATCCAATAGAATATATCTTCTCAAACACATCATTAATAAGCTCTGAACTGCAAATACGTAATGCCCTAAGGAACATAGATTGAAATGATGATAATTTAACTCTATCATGTTGAGATGAGTAATAATGGATATATGAGCATACACTGGTGGGTTTTCTGTATATGCTAAACTTAGACTTGTTTCCTTGTCTATGGATCATGCAATCTAAAAATGGTAACATACCATTATGGTCATTTTATACAGTAAATTTGATGGATGGTACTAAATTGTTAAGTAACGGGAGAAATATTTGTAGATTTTCATTTCTTCGTTGTATATCAAGTGATTGTTATATTTCTCTCTTGTGTCTCCCCTGATGATGTGATTATTACACGAAAGTGCACTTGGGAACTTATCGAGTTTTATTTTTTCCCGTGGACTCATAGGAATATCTTGATCACGTGCAAAATTGTGAGCCTTTCCAATATATATATATATATATATATATATATATATATATATATATATATATATATATATATATATATATATGTATATATATATATATATATATATATATATATATATGTATATATATATATA
Organism: Panulirus ornatus; assembly: GCF_036320965.1. Taxonomy (NCBI): domain Eukaryota; kingdom Metazoa; phylum Arthropoda; class Malacostraca; order Decapoda; family Palinuridae; genus Panulirus; species Panulirus ornatus. The sequence goes on from NC_092227.1 coordinate 25,260,699, forward strand.
TATATATATATATATATATATATATATATATATATATATATATATATATATATATATATATATATATATATATATATATTTTTTTTTTTTTTTTTATACTTTGTCGCTGTCTCCCGCGTTTGCGAGGTAGCGCAAGGAAACAGACGAAAGAAATGGCCCAACCCCCCCCCCATACACATGTATATACACACGTCCACACACGCAAATATACATTCCTACACAGCTTTCCATGGTTTACCCCAGACGCTTCACATGCCTTGATTCAATCCACTGACAGCTCGTCAACCCCGGTATACCACATCGCTCCAATTCACTCTATTCCTTGCCCTCCTTTCACCCTCCTGCATGTTCAGGCCCCGATCACACAAAATCTTTTTCACTCCATCTTTCCACCTCCAATTTGGTCTCCCTCTTCTACATATATATATATATATATATGTATATATATATGTTAGGGAGGTAAATGCAAGAGTCTTGGAAAGAGGGGCAAGTATGAAGTCTGTTGGGGATGAGAGAGCTTGGGAAGTGAATCAGTTGTTGTTCGCTGATGATACAGCGCTGGTGGCGGATTCATGTGAGAAACTGCAGAAGCTGGTGACGGAGTTTGGTAAAGTGTGTGGAAGAAGAAAGTTAAGAGTAAATGTGAATAAGAGCAAGGTTATTAGGTACAGTAGGGTTGAGGGTCAAGTCAATTGGGAGGTGAGTTTGAATGGAGAAAAACTGGAGGAAGTGAAGTGTTTTAGATATCTGGGAGTGGATCTGTCAGCGGATGGAACCATGGAAGCGGAAGTGGATCATAGGGTGGGGGAGGGGGCGAAAATTTTGGGAGCCTTGAAAATGTGTGGAAGTCGAGAACATTATCCCGGAAAGCAAAAATGGGTATGTTTGAAGGAATAGTAGTTCCAACAATGTTGTATGGTTGCGAGGCGTGGGCTATGGATAGAGTTGTGCGCAGGAGGATGGATGTGCTGGAAATGAGATGTTTGAGGACAATGTGTGGTGTGAGGTGGTTTGATCGAGTAAGTAACGTAAGGGTAAGAGAGATGTGTGGAAATAAAAAGAGCGTGGTTGAGAGAGCAGAAGAGGGTGTTTTGAAATGGTTTGGGCACATGGAGAGAATGAGTGAGGAAAGATTGACCAAGAGGATATATGTGTCGGAGGTGGAGGGAACGAGGAGAAGAGGGAGACCAAATTGGAGGTGGAAAGATGGAGTGAAAAGGATTTTGTGTGATCGGGGCCTGAATATGCAGGAGGGTGAAAGGAGGGCAAGGAATAGAGTGAATTGGAGCGATGTGGTATACAGGGGTTGACGTGCTGTCAGTGGATTGAATCAAGGCATGTGAAGCGTCCGGGGTAAACCATGGAAAGCTGTGTAGGTATGTATATTTGCGTGTGTGGACGTGTGTATGTACATGTGTATGGGGGGGGTTGGGCCATTTCTTTCGTCTGTTTCCTTGCGCTACCGCGCAAACGCGGGAGACAGCGACAAATTATAAAAAAAAAAAAAATATATATATATATATATATATATATATATATATATATATATATATATATATATATATATATATATATATATATATATATATATATATACCTTGCCTGTAATAAAATTGTATGATATTAACACGTTATGGAACCACTTACAAATTCTGCCTAAAACAATTCTTTGTGTGTCTAATAAGAAAAGATTGAATGATATTTCTCCTGCAGTTCACAGTTGAATTAGTGTTACTGTAGTTAGTACAATGTTCATAATTTTCCAATTTATTAGATACAGTATTTGACTCTGTACATTTTCATATACTTTTTATTATGTTGCTTTAGTCTAAGAGAGATCATTACCAATCTGCCCAATGCATAATGCAATACAGCTTTTATAAGGGATTTTCTAAACACAGCTTGCAGAATTTTCTGGTGAAATTTTAAATTAAGATATTCTTAATTGCATCTTTTTTTTGCCGAAGATTACATTCGCATTAATGGATTTTAGTGACTTGTTGAGTAAAAAAAAATAATCACTAAATGGAAGTACTAAAATGTTTCTGGTATCGAGGGAAGGTTGGGATTTAACTCGACAAAATGATCTTTGTGCCAATTTAAGAAATTTCTTAATGATAGAAATATGATAATCTAATTTAGATACAATGCAGGATATCTTTAAAATCATCATTAATGAACCTTCGATTGTATATACGTAATACCCTAAGGACATCGACTGAAATGATTACGTCTTAACAAAACTCTCCTTTTTTTCTGTTCCTACGTAATAAGTGTTATTTTCTGATTGATCACGTCTAAAAAGTATAGGAAATGGCTATCATTCCCTTGAAACTTTGCTTTGGGATCAGGACAGTGATATTTTGAAATTTACGTATTTTTCGGAACATTCCAGATGGATTCGTAATTGAGAAGCTGATAAAAAACTTTCTAGTAGTTGGTAGTGATAAGAAATAGTAATCAGAGGGGGAAGAAAACGTTGTAGGTCCAGATTACATTTTCAAAGTTGCAGCTGAGGAGACATACCCATATTACCCCAGCCAAAATGACCTCAAAGACTTGATCAGAGATCTTGGTATCACAAAGTCCGGTGCCAAGCTTTTGACCTTCGCTTTCAAACAGTGGAACGTGTTGGATGAAAGAGGGCAAACCACAGATCAGAGGAAGCATCATCCAAGTATTTTCCAGCTTCTTCACCCGTCAAGATGGGCTCTGCTTCTGCCACAATGTAACCAGTCTGTTCAAGGAAATCGGTAACGCCTGTAACCCGGAAGAGTGGCTCCTCTTTATTGACAGCTCATCCAGAAGCCTTAAAGCCGTGCTGCTCATAACGGGACAAGTACCCGTTGCTCCCCCTGGTTCACTCGATGCACCTCAAAGAATACAAGTGTCGAGACCTTGCTAGACGCCTTGGAATATGATGATTACAGCTGGAAGGTCATCGGAGACTTCAAAATGGTGCCATTCTTGTTGGGTCTCCAATGCTGTTTTACCAAATCTCCCTGCTGTCTTTGCCTTTGGGACAGCAGGGACACCTACGGCGCACTACCACAGGAGGGATTGGCCACAATGGACCGAATTCTTAGTGCGGATGAACAACAGTAAGTGGAAGCCACTGGTGAACCCTCGAAAAGTGTTGATGCCACCACTACACATAGAATTAGGCCTCACGAAACAATTTGTCACAGCTCTAGATAAGGAGTCTGCAGCCTTCAAGTACCTTCAGGACTTCTTCCCTAAGCTGTCCAAGGCAAAGGTCGAAGCCGGTGTCTTTGTCGGACCACAAATAAAGAAGGTCCTGAAGTGCAAGGAATTCCCCAGTAGCTGACTAGGAAGGAGAAAGCAGCTTGGTACAACTTTCTCGCAGTGCGGTCGGGGCTTCCTGGGCAATCGAAAGGCCGAAAACTATGTGGAACGGTTGAGAATATGGTGAAGAAGTACGGCAAAATGGGCTATAGGATGGTCCGTATCCTTGACGCTCATATTGATAAGTACAAGGACATGGGAGAGTATACGGAGGAGTATGGAGAGCGCTTCTACCAGAATATACCGTACTTTGAAGGCCGCTATCAAGGAACATAAAGAGAACATGATGGGTGATCATATTTGGGGTTTGATTCGCTTAAAGTGATTTACAGTACAACTGTAAATCTCGAAACACTACTCACTTCTAATCTTTGTGATCACGTTTGTTTAAGATTAGCATAAATACATATCAATTTTGATTCATACGTTATTATTTTGCAGTTCGACAGCAAGTTTGATGGAAGGTATTTAGTTGTTAAGTAAAGGGAGAAATGTCTGTAAATTTTCGTTTGTTGGACAAACACAAAAAAACTATCATCTACATATCTAAACCAGACTGCCTCAGAGGGCAATGTATCCCTCAGTAATTATGTTTCAAAGAATTCCATGTAAATATTATCTTATACTAGTGAAAGAGGGTTACCCATCGATATACCAAATTTCTGAGTATAATGTTCTCAGTTAAACTGAAATACAAACTTTTAGACAAATATTTTTCATTTCAGAAAACGGAATCTTAAACAGGTAAATCCAGATTATCCAAGGCAACAAACTGACATTCTATGAGATCATCAACTGGAACTTTCGTGAACAAGGATGACACATGAAAACTTACCAGTTTGAAATCAAAATGATCGGAATAGTATTAAGCTTTTTTAATAAAGCTATTTTGCTCTTGATTCCAGATTTATTACCAATTAGTTGGCTTAATAAAGAAACTAACCATTTTGATAATTTATAAGTGATTGGGCCCACTGAACTCAATAATTCTAATATGAATGGCACCTAATATATGTAGTCTCCTTCATAAAGAAGACCAATTTGGTAGGTCACTCTGGATGTTCGAATGCAATACTGGGGACTGTCAGCCTCACCACATAAACTACATCGGACGTACATCTTGCAGCCCTAGCCGCCGCCTTTCGCTCCACTTATAAGTAGGTGGAATCAAACAATATCATGAAGAAAAGCATGGAACGAAACTAACGAGGGAGAATATATAAAGTAACACAAAATTCATCTCTAGCTGCAGTGATCGGAGGAGACTACAGACATTAGCAGCCATTCACATTAGAGGGAGAGTATTTTTCATCAACATCCTGAAAAGCATGACCACTGCTATACAGCTATTTAATGGCCAGCCAACAGGTCGTAGACCTAACGCCATTTTAGGACAGGTAGAACACGTCACTGACCAGTCATGATTTATTGCTTAACAATTTCAGGGCAAAAGGATATACGAGCCAGACTTGACCGCAACTCCACATCCGGACAATAACGGTCTAACTTGGCTCAACTTAGTATAGCTGGTGAAGGAATGTTTATATTCCTACCGCGTTTAATATTGTTCTGCCTGTGTTTCCTCAATTGTGAGTTTTTCATTATTTCTGTTTCCATATTTTGTATTTACGCTGTAACTCACGATATTGTATATTTGCATCCCTCTAAGTGCTTTCCTTTACATTCTAAGTGCTGTGCATTGTGTTTTCTTTCCGAGTGTTTCTTATATACGTTTTGTCTGCGTTTTACATTTCATGTTCAAATTTAGTTACTTATTCTCATCTCTTTTTTACATATTTCTGATGACTCCCCTCTGAAGGTGAAAGCTTCATTAGAATAAACTGGGCACTTTTGGACAACTGTGATTCAGCACCCATTTAATAGTAAAATGATACTGAGAAAATTACTGAGCACAAGAAAGAAGGTAGATAACCCTAAACATGCTCTCATATTCAGTTATATGTGCATTTAAGGAAACCTGCTCCCAGATAACACTAATATATGTGTGTTATACTTTGTCGCTGTCTCCCGTGTCAGCTAGGTAGCGCAAGGAAACAGACGAAAGAATGGCCCAACCCACAAACATACAAATGTATACATACACGTCCAAACACGCACATACACATACCTATAAATCTCAACGTATACATATATATACACACACAGACAATTACACATATACATATCTACACAATTCATACTATGTGCCGTGATTAATTCCCGTCGCCACCCCGCTACACATGAAATAACAAACCCCTATCCCGGCATGTGCGCGAGGTAGCTCCAGGAAAAGACAACAAAGGCCATATTCGTTCTCACTGCCTCTAGCTGTCATATATATAATGCACCGAAACCACAGTTCCCTTTCCACATCCAGGCCCCACAGAACTTTCTATGTTTTACCATAGACGCTTCACATGCCCTGGTTCAATCCATTGACAGCACGTCGACACCAGTATGCCACATAGTTCCAATTCACTCTATTTTCTTCCACGCCTTTCACCCTCCTGCATGTTCAGGCCCCGATAACTCAAAATGTTTTTCACTCTATCTTTCCACCTCCAATTTGGTTTCCCACTTCTCCTCGTTCCCTCCACCTCTGACACATATATCGTCTTGGTCAAAATTTCAAAACTCATTCTCTCTATGTGACCAAGCCATTTGAAAACACCCACTTCTGCACTCTCAACCATACTCTTATTATTACCACACATCTCTCTTACCCTTTCACTACTTACTCGATCAAACCGCCTCACACCACATATTGTCCTCAAACATCTCATTTCCAGCACATCCACCCTCCGTACAACTCTATCCATAACCCATTCCTCGCAACCATAAAACATTGTGGGAACCACTATTCCTTCAAACATACCCATTTTTGCTTTCCAAGATAACGTTCTCGATTTCCACACATTTTTCAACGCTCCCAGAACCTTCGCCCCCTCCCCCACCTTATGATTCACTTCCGCTTCCATGGTTCCATGCGCTGCCAAATCCACTCCCAGATAAATAAAACACTTTACTTCCTCCAGTTTTTCTCCATTCAAACTTACCTTCCAGTTGTCTTGTCCCTCAACCCTAGCTGTACCTAATAACATTGTTCTTATTCACATTTACTCTCAGCTTTATTCTTTCACACACTTTATCAAACTCAGTCACCATCTTCTACAGTTTCTCACCGAATCAGCCATCAGCGAACAACAACTGACTCTCTTCCCAAGCTCTGCCATCCACAACAGACTGCATATTTCCCCATCTTTCCAAAAGACTTGCATTCACCTCCCTAAAAACCCCATCCATAAACAAATTAAACAACCATCGAGACATCACGCACCGCTGCCGCAAACCAACATTAAATGAGAACCAATCACTTTCCTGTCTTCCTACAAGTACACATGCCTTACATCCTCGATGAGAACTTTTCACTGCTTCTAACAACTTCCCTCCCACACCATATACTCTTAATACCTTCCACAGAGCATCTCCATCAACTCTATCATATGACTTCTCCAGATCCATTAATCCTACATACAAATCCATTTGCTTCTCTAAGTATTTCTCACATATATTCCTCAAAGCAAATACCTGATCCAAACATCCTCTACCACTTCTGAAACCGCACTGCTCTTTCCCAATCTAATGCTTTGTACATGCTTTCACCCTCTCAATCAATACCCTCCCATATGATTTCTAAGGAATACTCAAGAAACCTATACCTCTGTATTTTGAGCACTCACTTTTATCCTCTTTGCCTTTGTACAATGGCACTATGTAAGCATTCCGCCAATCCTCAGGCACCTCACCATGAGTCATACATCCAATAAATAACTTTACCAACCAATCAACAATACAATCATTCCCTTTCTTAATAATTTCCACTGCAATACAATCCAAAGCCTCTGCCTTCCCGGCTTTCATCTTCCGCAAAGCTTTTACTACCTCTTCTCTGTTTACCAGATCATTCTCTCTAACCCTCTCACTTTGCACACTACCTCGACCAAAACACCCTATATCTGTCACTCTATCATCAAACACATTCAACAAACCTTGAAAATGCTTACTCCATCTTCTTCTCACATTACCACTACCTGTTATTACTTCCTCATTTGTCCCCTGCACTAATGTCCCCATTTGTTCCCTTCTCTTAAGCACTTTATTTACCTCCATTAAAACATCTTTTTAGTCTTACTAAAATCTAATAACACTCCCTCACACCAAGTCTAATTTCCCTCTTTTTCATCTCTTGCACCTTTCTCTTGACCTCCTGCCTCTTTCTTTTATACATCTCCCAGTCATTTCCCTCCTCGAAGGCTCAGATCGCGGTGTCTAAACGTAAGTGGATTTAACCAAGATGAGAAAAAAGGAGAGATAAGTAGTATATTTGAGGAAAAGAACATGGATGTTTTGGCTCTGAGTGCAACGAAGCTCAAGGGTAAAGGAGAGGGGTGGTTTGCGAATGTCTTGGGAGTAAAGTCAGGGGTCAGGAGAGGACAAGAACAAGGGAAGGGGTCGCACTACTGAAACAGGAGGGTGGGAGTATGTGATAGAGTGTAAGAAAGTAAACTCTAGATTGATATGGGTAAAACTGAAAGTTGATGGAGAGAGATGGGTGATTATTGGTGCATATGCACCTGGGCATTAGAAGAAGGATCATGAGAGGCAAGTATTAGTGGTTTTGATGCACGAGACCGGGTTATAGTGATGGGTGATTTCAGTGCAAAGGTAATGTGGCAGTTGAGGGAATAATTGGTATACATGAGGTGTTGAGTGTTGTAAATGGAAATGGTGAAGAGCTTGTGGATTTTCGTGCTGAAAAAGGACTGGTGATTGGCAATACCCGGTTTGAAAAGAGGGATATACAAAAGTATTCGAATGTAAATAGAAGAGATGTCCAGAAAGTGTTATTGCATGACGTGTTAATTGATAGGGGCGCGAAAGAGAGACTTTTGGATGTTAATGTGCTGAGAGGTGCAACTGGAGGGATGTCTGATCATTATCTTGTGGAGGCGAAGGGGAAGATTTGTGGAGGTTTCCAGAAAAGAAGAGAGAATGTTAGGGTGAAAAGAGTGGTAAGTGTAAGTGAGTTTGGGAATGAGACTTGTGTGAGGAAGTACCAGGAAAGACCGAGTATAGAATGGAAAAAAGTGACAACAAAAGAGGTAAGGGGAGTTGGGGAGGAATGGGATGTATTTAGGGAAGGAGTGATGGCTTGCGCAAAAGATGCTTCTGGCATGAGAGGCGTGGGAGGTGGGCAGATTAGAAAAGGTAGTGCCACTCCATCATGAAACGCATTCAACAAACCTTCAAAATACCCACTCCATTTCCTTCTCACATCACCACTACTTTTTATCACCTCCTCATTAGTCCCCTTCACTGAAGTTCGCATTTGTTCCCTTGTCTTAAGCACTTTATTTACCTCCTTCCAAAACATCCTTTTTTCTCCCTATGAATAAAAGAAAGAGGCAGGAGGTCAAGAGAAAGGTGCAAGACGTGAAAAAGAGGTCAAATGAGAGTTGGGTTGAGAGAGCATCATTAAATTTTAGAGAGAAAAAAGGATGTTTTGGAAGGAGGTAAATAAAGTGCTTAAGACAAGGGAACAAATGCGAACTTCAGTGAAGTTGACTAATGAGGAGGTGATAAGAAGTAGTGGTGATGTGAGAAGGAAATGGAGAGAGTATTTTGAAGGTTTGTTGAATGTGTTTCATGATGGAGTGGCATATATAGGGTGTTTTGCTTGGGGTGATGTGCAAAGTGAAAGGGTTAGGGAAAATGATTTGGTAAACAGAGGAGAGGTAGTAAAAGCTTTGCGGTACATGAAAGCCGGCAAAGCAGTGAGTTTCGATGGTATTGCAGTGGAATTTATTAAAAAAGGGGGTGACTGTATTATTGACTGGTTAGTAAGTTTTTTCAATGTATGTATGATTCATGGTGAAGTGCCTGAGGATTGGCGGAATGCTTGCATAGTGCCATTGTACAAAGGCAAAGGGGATAAAAGTGAGTGTTCCTGGGAAATTATATTGGAGGGTATTGATTGAGAGGGTGAAAGCGTGTACAGAGCATCAGATTGGGGAAGACAGTATTTATGTATCTGAGAGAAGGCATATGATTGACTTGTTAGAGATACTCTGTGGAAGGTATTAAGAATATATGGCATGGAGGGCAAGTTGTTAAAAGCAGTGACAAGTTTTTATCGAGGATATAAGGAATGTGTACCTGTAGGAAGAGGAAAGTGATTGGTTCTTAGTGAATGTAAGTTTGCGGAAGTGGTGTGTGATATCTCCATTGTTGTTTAATTTGTTTATGGATGGGGTTGTTAAGGAGGTTTATGGAAGAGTTTTGGAAGACGAGCAAGTATGCAGTCTGTTGTGAATGAGAGAGCTTGGGAAGTAAGTCAGTTGTTGTTCACTGATGATACAGCGCTGGTGGCTGATTCATGTGAGAAACTGCAGAAACTGGTGACTAAGTTTGGTAAAGTGTGTGAAAGAAAAAAGCTGAGAGTAAATGTGAATAAGAGCAAGGTTATTAGGTACAGTAGGGTTGAGGGTTAAGTCAAGTAGGAGGTAAGTTTGAATGGAGAAAAACTGGAGGAAGTGAAATGTTTTAGAGATTTGGGAGTGGATTTGGTAGCGGATGGAACCATGGAAGTGGAAGTGAATCATACGATGGGGTAGGGGGCGAGAATTCTGGGAGAGTTGAAGAATATGTGGAAGTGGAGAACATTATCTCGGAAAGCAAAATGGTTATATTTGAAGGAATAGTGGTTCCAACAATGTTATGTGGTTGCGAGGCGTGGGCTGTGGATAGAGTTGTGCGGAGGAGGGTGAATGTGCTGGAAATGAGATGTTTGAGGACAATATGTGCCGTGAGGTGGTTTGATCGAGTTAGTAATAATGTGGTAAAAGAGATGTTTGGTAATAAAAAGAGTGTGGCTGAGGGAGCAGAAGAGGGAGTTTTGAGATGGTTTGGTCACCTGCAGAGAATGAGTGAGGAAAGATTGACAAAGACAATATATGTTTCAGAGGTGGAGGGAACGAGGAAAAGTGGGAGACCTATATTGGAGGTGGAAAGATGGAGCGAAAAGATTTTGAGTGATCGGGGCCTGAACATGCAAGAGGGTGAAAGGCGTGCAAGGAGTAGAGTGAATTGGAACGATGTGTTATACCGGTGTCGACGTGCGGTCAATGGATTGAACCAAGGCATATGAAGCGTCTGGGGTAAACCATGGAAAGTTCTGTGGGGCCTGGATGTCGAAAGGGAGCTATGGTGTCAGTGAATTATTACATGACAGGTAGAGACTGAGTGTGAACGAATGTGACCTTTGCTGTCTTTTCCTAGCGCTACTTCACAAACATGAGGGGGGAGGGTGTTGTTATTACATATGTGGTGAGGTGGCTACAGGAATGAATAAAGGCAGACAGTATGAATTATGTATATGTGTATATATGTTTATGTCTGTGTGTGTATATATATGTATACAATGAGATGAATAGGTATGTATATTTCCGTGTGTGGACGTGTATGTATATACATGTGTATGCGGATGAGTTGCGCCATTCTTTCGTCTGTCTCCTTACGCTACCTCGCTAACGGGGAAGGCAGCAGCAAAAGAAAAGAAAAGAAAAAAAAAGAATATATATATATATATATATATATATATATATATATATATATATATATATATATATATATATATATATATATATATATATATATATATATATATATATATATATATATATATATATATATATATATATATATATCTACATATATATATATATATATATATATATATATATATATATATATATATATATATATATATATATATATATATATATATATATATATATATATATATATATATAAGTATATATATATATATATATATTTATATATATATATATATATATATATATATATATATATATATATATATATATATATATATATATATATATATATATATATATATATATATATATATATATATATATATATATATATATATATATATATATATATCCCTGGGGATAGGGGAGCAAGAATACTTCCCACGTATTCCCTGCGTGTCGTAGAAGGCGACTAAAAGGGGAGGGAGCGGGGGCTGGAAATCCTCCCCTCTCGTTTTTTTTTTAATTTTCCAAAAGAAGGAACAGAGAATTGGGCCAGGTGAGGGTAGTCCCTCAAAGGCTCAGTCCTCTGTTCTTAACGCTACCTCGCTAATGCGGGAAATGGCGAATAGTTTGAAAGAAAAGAAAGAAGAATATATATATATATATATATATATATATATATATATATATATATATATATATATATATATATATATATATATATATATATATATATATATATATATATATATATATATATGTATATACATATATATGTATATATATATATACATATATATATATATGGTTTGGAAATGTCTTGGGAGGAAAGACAGGGGTTAGTAAGAGGACAAGAGCAAAGGGAAAAAGTAGCACTACTCCTGAAACAGGAGTTTTGGGAGTATGTGATAGAGTGTAAGAAAATAAATTCTAGATTGATATGGGCAAAACTGAAAGTTGATGGAGAGAGGTAGGTGATTACTGGTGCATATTCAACCTGGCATGAAAAGAAAGATCACGAGAGGCAAGTGTTTTGGGAGCAGCAAAATGAGTGCGTTAGTGGTTTTGATACACAAGATCGTGTTATAGTGATGGGTGATTTGAATGCAAAGGTGACTTATGTGGCAGTTGAGGGAATAATTGGTATACATGGGGTGTTCAGTGTTGTAAATTGAAATGGTGAAGAGCCTGTAGATTTATGTGCTGAAAAAGCGAGATATACATAAGTATACGTATGTAAGTAGGAAAGATGGCCAGAGAAAGTTATTGGATTATGTGTTAATTAATAGGCGGGCGAAAGAGAGACTTTTGGATGTTAATGTGCTGAGAGGTGCAACTGGAAGGATGTCTGATCATTTTCTTGTGGAGGCGAAGGTGAAGATTTGTAGGGGTTTTCAGATAAGAAGAGAGAATGTTGGGGTAAAGAGAGTGGTGAGAATAAGTGAGCTTGGGAAGGAGACTTGTGTGAGGAAGTACCAGGAGAGACTGAGTACAGAATGGAAAAAGGTGAGAACAAAGGAGGTAAGGAGAGTAAGGAGGAATGGGATGTATTTAGGGAAGCAGTGATAGCTTGCGCAAAAGATTCTTGTGGCATGAGAAGTATGGGAGGTGGGTTGATTAGAAAGGGTAGTTAGTGGTGGTATGAAGAAGTAAGATTATTAGTGAAAGAGAAGAGAGAGGCATTTGGACGATTTTTGCAGGGAAAAAATGCAAATGAGTTGGAGATGTATAAAAGAAAGAGGAAGGAGGTCAAGAGAAAGGTGCAAGAGGTGAAAAAGAGGGCAAATGAGAGTTAGGGTGAGAGAGTATCATTAAATTTTAGGGAGAATAAAAAGATGTTTTGGAAGGAGGTAAATAAAGTGCGTAAGACAAGGGAGCAAATGGGAACTTCAGTGAAGGGGGTAATGGGGAGGTGATAACAAGTAGTGGTGATGTAAGAAAGAGATGGAGTGAGTATTTTGAAGGTTTGTTGAAATTGTTTGATGTTAGAGTATCAAATATATCGTGTTTTGGTCGAGGTTTTGTCCAATGTGAGAGAGTTAGGGAAAATGATTTTGTAAACAGAGAAGAGGTAGTAAAAGCTTTGCGGAAGATGAAAGCCGGCAAGGCAGCAGGTTTGGATGGTATTGCAGTGGAATTCATTAAAATAGGAGGTGACTATATTGTTGACTGGTTGGTAAGGTTATTTAATGTATGTATGATTCATGGTGAGGTGCCTGAGGATTGGCGGAATGCTTGCATAGTGCCGTTGTACAAAGGCAAAGGGGATAAGAGTGAGTGCTCAAATTACAGAGTTATAAGTTTGTTGAGTATTCCTGGTAAATTATATGGGAGGGTATTGATTGAGAGGGTGAAGGCATGTACAGAGCATAAGATTGGGGAAGAGCAGTGTAGTTCAGAAGTGGTAGAGGATGTGTGGATCAGTTGTTTGCTTTGAAGAATGTATATGACAAATACTTAGAAAAACAAATAGATTTGTATGTAGCATTTATGGATCTGGAGTAGGCATATGATAGAGTTGATAGAGATGCTCTGTGGAAGGTATTAAGAGTGTATGGTGTGGGAGGGAAATTGTTAGAAGCAGGGAATTTGTTTTTATCGAGGATGTAAGGCATGTGTACGTGTAGGAGGAGAGGAAAGCGATTGGTTCTCAGTGAATGTAGGTTTGCGGCAGGGGTGTGTGATGTCTCCATGATTCTTTAATTCGTTTAGGAATGGGGTTGTTAGGGAGGTGAATGCAAGAGCTTTGGAAAGAGGGGCAAGTATGCAGTCTGTTGTGGATGAGAGAGCTTGGGAAGTGAGTCAGTTGTTGTTCGCTGATGATACAACGCTGGTGGCTGATTCATGTGAGAAACTGCAGAAGCTGGTGAATGAGTTTGGTAAAGTATGTGAAAGAAGAAAGTTAAGAATAAATGTGAATAAGAGCAAGGTTATTAGGTACCGTAGGGTTGAGGGTCAAGTCAATTGGGAGGTAAGTTTGAATGGAGAAAGACTGGAGGAAGTAAAGTGTTTTAGATATCTGGGAGTGGATCTGGCAGCGGATGGAACCATGGAAGCGGAAGTGAATCATAGGGTGGGGGAGAGGGGCAAAATTTCTTGGAGCCTTGAAGAATGTTTGGAACTCGAGCACATTATCTCCAAAAGCAAAATTTGGTATGTTTGAAGTAATAGTGGCTCCAACAATGTTGTATGGTTGCGAAGCGTGGGCAATGGATAGGGTTGTGCGCAGGAGGGTGGATGTGCTTGAAATGAGATGTTTGAGGACAATATGTGGTGTGAGGTGGTTTGATCGAGTAAGTAATGTAAGGGTAAGAGAGGTGTGTGGAAATAGAAACAATGTGGTTGAGAGAGCAGAAGAGGGTGTTTTGAAATAGTTTGGTCACATGGAGAGAATGAGTGAGGAAAGATTGACCAAGAGGATAAATGTGTCAGAGGTGGAGGGAACGAAGTGGAAGACCAAATTAGAGGTGGAAAGGTCAAGTGAAAAAGATTTTGAGTGAACTTTACCTAAACATGCAGGAGGGTGAAAGGCGTGCAAGGAATAGATTGAATTGGAACGATGTGGTATACCGGGGTCGACGTGCTGTCAATGGATTGAACCAGGGCATGTGAAGCGCCTGGCCTAAACCATGGAGAGTTCTGTGGGGCCTGGATGTGCAAAGGAAGCAGTGGTTTTGGTGCATTATTACATGACAGCTAGAAACTGAGTGTGAACGAATTGGGCATTTGTTGTCTTTTTTTAGGGATACCCCGCACATATGAGGGGGGAGGGGGTTGTTATTCCACGTGTGGCGAGGTGGCGATGGGAATAAGTAAAGGCAGACAGAATGAATTTTGTACATGGATAAATATGTATTTTTCTATGTGTATATATATGTGTACATTGAGATGTATAGGTATGTATATTTGCGTGTGTGGACGTGTATGTATATACATGTGTATATGGGTGGATTGGACCATTCTTTCGTCTGTTTCCTTGAGCTACCTCGCTGACGCGGGAGACAACGACAAAGCAAAATAAATAAATAAAAAATGAATGAAATATATATATATATATATATATATATATATATATATATATATATATATATATATATATATATATATATATATTTTATTTTGCTTTGTCGCTGTCTCCCGCGTTTGCGAGGTAGCGCAAGGAAACAGGCGAAAGAAATGGTCCAACCCACCCCCATACACACATATATATATATATATATACACCTCCACACACGAATATATACAAACCTATACATTTCAATGTACACATATATATACACACACAGACACATATATAGTTATACCCATGCACACAATTCACACTGTCTGCCTTTATTCATTCCCATCGCCACCTCGCCACACATGGAATACCATTCCCCTCCCCCCCTCATGTGTGCGAGGTAGCGCTAGTTAAAGACTACAAAGGCCGCATTCGTTCACACTCAGTCTCTAGCTGTCATGCAATAATGCCCGAAACCACAGCTCCCTTTCCATATCCAGGCCCCACACAACTTTCCATGGTTTACCCCAGACGCTTCACATGCCCTGATTCAATCCACTGACAGCACGTCAACCCCGGTATACTACATCGATCCAATTCAAACAATACATCATTGTTTGAACCACTGTTCCTTCAAACATACCTATTTTCGCTTTCTAAATTAACGTTCTCGACTTCTACACTTTCTTCAATGCTCCCAGAAATTTTGCCTCCTCTCCCACCCTATGATTCACTTCCGCTTCCAAGGTTCCATCTGCTGCCAAATCCACTCCCAGATATCTAAAATACTTCACTCCCTCCAGCTTTTATCCACTGAACCTTACCTCCCTTTTGACTTGTCTCTCAACCCTTGTGTACCTAATAACCTTGCTCTTATTCACATTTATTATCAGCTTTCATTTTTTCCTACACTTTACCAGCCTCAGTCACCAGCTTCTGCAGTTTCCCACTCGAATCAGCCATCAGCGCTGTATCACCAGCGAACAACAGCTGACTCACTTCCCAAGCTCTCTCATCCACAACAAACTGCATATTTTCCCATCTTTCCAAAACACTTTCATTCACTCCCCTAACAACCCCATCCATAAACAAATCAAACAACCATGGAGATATCACGCAACCCTGCCGTAAACCAACATTCACCGCGAACATATCACTTTCAACTCTTCCTACATGAACACATGACTTACGTGCTCGATAAAAACCTTACACAGCTTCTAACAACTTGCCTCCCACACCATTTAGTATTAATACCCTCCACAAAGCATCTCTATCAACTCTATCATATGCCTTCTCCAGATCCATAAATGCTACATACAAATCAATTAGAATATGTTGTGTTATCATTTAGAAGATCATTCATTTTAGATGAATAGTTTCTTTTCTCTAAAATCACAAAAGTGTTAGCCTTATCTGCTCTAGTAATAGGTATATCCTTGACTTTTTTTAAGGTATTAATAGATCTTATGTATCTTTTAGGGCAATTAGCTTCCACTGGTTTTGACAAACAGACATATACTAAAACCTTGTTTAATCATGTTAAAAACTATGATCATTGTATTGACTGGAGTAAGTCCAATTCAGTTATTAACTCTAACTCTTTTACAAAGAGAAATATCATTGAATTTTCTATTATTAAATGCACAAAGAATTATAATCTTAAGTGATGGTCTATACAAATTAGATAACTTTATTGTTGATAAGATTTGTAAAATGATAAGTTTATGAACGCTCATAGTATGTTTTGGACAATCACATGTTTACCAAATGGCGTCTTAGCTTCGTCTCTTCGATGTATATCAAGTGACTGTTATATTTCTCTATTCTGTCTCCCCTGATGATGTGATTATTACACGAAAGTGCACTTGGGAACTTATCGTGTTTCATTTTCCCCGTAGAATCATAGGAAAATTGTGATCCTTTCCAATATATATATATATATATATATATATATATATATATATATATCCGAATAAAGTGTATATGAACGCGCACCTTCATAGAACATACAAAGCTCCACCATATATTTATATATATATATATATATATATATATATATATATATATATATATGTTATCCCTGGAGATAGGGAATAAAGAATACTTCCCACGTATTCCCTGCGTGTCGCAGGGGGCGACTAAACGGGGAGGGAGCGGGGGGCTGGAAATCCTCCCTTCTCAATTTTTTTTTTTAATTTTCCAAAAGAAGGAACAGAGAAGGGGGCCAGGTGAGGATATTCTCTCAATGGCCCAGTCCTCTGTTCTTAACGCTACCTCGCTAACGGGGGAAATGGCGAATAGTTTAAAAAAAAAAAAAAATATATATATATATATATATATATATATATATATATATATATATATATATATATATATATATATATGATACAGCGCTGGCGGCTGATTCATGTGAGTGACTGCAGAAGCTGGTGACTGAGTTTGGTAAAGTGTGTGAAAGAAGAAAGTTAAGAGTAAATGTGAATAAGAGCAAGGTTATTGGGTGCAGAGGGGTTGAGGGTCAGGTCAATTGGGAGGTTAGTTTGAATGGAGAAAAACTGGAGGAAGTGGAGTGTTTTAGATATCTGGGAGTGGATCTGGCAGCGGATGGAACCATGGAAGCGGGGGTGGGTCATACGGTGGGGTAGGGGGCGAAAGTCCTGGGAGCCTTGAAGAATGTGTGGAAGTCGAGAGCTTTGTCTCGGAGAGCGGAAGTGGGTATGTTTGAAGGAATAGTGGTTCCAACAATGTTGTATGGTTACGAGGCGTGGGCTATAGATAGAGTTGTGCGCAGGAGGGTGGATGTGCTGGAAATGAGATGTTTGAGGACAATGTGTGGTGTGAGGTGGTTTGATCGAGTAAGTAATGTAAGGGTAAGAGAGATGTGTGGAAATAAAAAGAGCGTGGTTGAGAGAGCAGAAGAGGGTGTTTTGAAATGGTTTGGGCACATGGAGATAATGAGTGAGGAAAGATTGACCAAGAGGATATATATGTCGGAGGTGGAGGGAACGAGGAGAAGTGGGAGGCCAAATTGGAGGTGGAAAGATGGAGTGAAAAAGATTTTGTGTGATCGGGGCCTGAACATGCAGGAGGGTGAAAGGAGGGCAAGGAATAGAGTGAATTGGATCGATGTGGTATACCGGGGTTGAAGTGTTGTCAGTGGATTGAATCGGGGCATGTGAAGCGTCTGGGGTAAACAATGGAAAGTTGTGTGGGGCCTGGATGTGGAAAGGGAGCTGTGGTTTCGGGCATTATTGCGTGGCAGCTAGAGACTGAGTGTGAACGAATGGGGCCTTTGTTGTCTTTTCCTAGTGCTACCTCGCACACATGAGGGGGGAGGGGGATGGTATTCCACGTGTGGCGAGGTGGCGATGGGAGTGAATGGAGGCAGACAGTGTGAATTGTGTGCATGGGTATATATGTATGTGTCTGTGTATGTATATATATGTGTACATTGAGATGTATAGGTATGTATATTTGCGTGTGTGGACGTTTGTGTGTGTATACATTGTGTATGGGGGTGGGTTGGGCCATTTCTTTCGTCTGTTTCCTTGCGCTACCTCGCAAACGCGGGAGACAGCGACAAAGCAAAATAAAAATAAAAAAGAATATAAATATATTACTATTGTTATTATTATTATTTTACTTTGTCGCTGTCTCCCGCTCCTGCGAGGTAGCTCAACCAAACAGACGAAAGAAATGGCCCAACCCAACGCCACACACATGCACACACACACACGTCCACGCACGCAAACATACACACACATATATCCCAACGTACACACATATATATACACACAGACACACACATATAAACACATGCACACAATTCACACTGTCTGCCCCTACTCACCCCCATCGAGACCTCGCCACACACGGAATAACATCGCCCTCCCCACTCATGTGCCCGAAGCAACGCCAGGAAAAGACAACAAAGGCCCCATTCGCTCACACTCAGTCTCCAGCTGTCACGCAATAATGCAAGAAACCACAGCTCCCTTTCCACATCCAGGCCCCACAAAACTTTCCATGGTTTACCCCAGACGCTTCACATGTCCTGCTTAAATCCATTGACAGCACGTCGACCCCGGTATACAACACCGATCCAATTCACTCTGTTCCTTGCACGCCTTTCACCCTCCTTCATGTTCAGGCCTCGATCACTCAAAATCTTTTTCACTCCAGCTTTTCACCTACAATTAGGTCTCCGACTTCTCCTCGTTCCCTCCACCTCCGGCAAATATATCCTCTTGGTCAATCTTTCCTCACTCATTCTCTCCATGTGCCCAAAACATCTCAAAACACCCTCTTCTGCTCTCTCAACCACGCTCTTTTTATTCATACACATCTCTCTTACCCTTATATTACTTACTTGATCAAACCACCTCACACCATATATTGTCCTCAATCATCTCATTTCCAGCACATCCACCCTCCTGCGGACAACTCTATCTATACCCTACGCCTCGCAACCATATAACATTTTTGAAACCACTATCCCTTCAAACATACCCACTTTTGCATTCGGAAATAATGTTCTCGACTTCCACACATTCTTCAAGGCTCCCAGGATTTTCGCTCCCTCCTTCATCCTATCATTTCCTTCCGCTTCCATGGTTCCATCCGCTGCCAGATCCACTCCCAGGTATCTAAATCACTTTACTTCGTCCAGTTTTTCTCCATTCAAACTTACCTCGCAATTAACTTGACCCTCAACCCTACTGTACCTAATAACCTCGCTCTTATTCACATTTACACTTAACTTTCTACTTTCACACACTTTACCAAACTCAGTCACCAGCTTCTACAGTTTCTCACATGAATCAGCCACCAGCGCTGTATCATCAGCGAACAACAATTGAATCACTTCCCAAGTTCTCTCATCCCCAACAGACTGTATACTTGCCCTTCATTCCAAAACTCTTGCATTCACCTCCCTAACAACCCTATCCATAAACAAATTAAACAGCCATGGAGACATCACACACTCCTGCCGCAAACCTACATTCACTAAGAACCATTCACTTTCCTCTCTTCCTAAACGCACACATGCCTTACATTATCGATATAAACTTTCCACTTCTGCTAAAAACTTGCCTCCCACACCATATATTCTTAGTACCTTCCACAGAGCATCTCTATCAACTAATATATATATATATATATATATATATATATATATATATATATATATATATATATATATATATATATATTATCCCTGGGGATAGGGGAGAAAGAATACTTCCCACGTATTCCCTGCGTGTCGTAGAAGGCGACTAAAAGGGAAGGGAGCGGGGGGCTGGAAATCCTCCCCTCTCGTTTTTTTTTTTTTTTTTTTTTTTCTTTTTTTTCCAAAGGAAGGAACAGAGAAGGGGGCCGGGTGAGGATGTTTCCTCAGAGGCCCAGTCCTCTGTTCTTAACGCTACCTCGCTGATGCGGGAAATGGCGAATAGTATGAAAGAAAGAATATATATATATATATATATATATATATATATATATATATATATATATATATATATATATATATATATATAGCATCATATATATATTAGCATCATTTCAATCTATGTTCCTATGGGCATTACGTATTTGCAGTCCAGAGTTTATTGATTATAAGTTTAAGAAGATATATTCTATTGGATCTAAGTTAAAGTACCCTAGATCTTTCATTGATAAATCCCTTAAGTTAGCAAAGAAATCATTTTATAGAGTTAAGCCCAAACCTCACATTGACACCAAGAATCTTTTAGTTCTCACTTTTAATAATAATTTCACTTTGCTTCCCATGTTGCTTAAATCCTTTAATGTAAATGTTGCCTTTAGCTACAATAATATCATAAAGAATATCTTAATCAGGAATTCACCAGAAAATTCTCTTGGTTGCATCTATAAAGTTCCTTGTGGAAACTGTGACAAATTTTATGTTGGTGAGACTGGTAAGGATCTTTCTATTAGACTTAAGGAACATAAATATAGTATAAGAATGGGACAAGAATCAAATGCCTTGTATAATCATGTTAAAAACTATGATCATTGTATTAACTGGAGTAACGCCATTTCAGTTGTTAACTCTAACTCAATTACCAAGAGAAATATCATTGAATCTTCTATTATTAAAAACACAAAGAATTATAATCTTAATATTAGTGATGGTCTGTACAAATTAGATAACTTTATTGTTGATATGATTTGTAAAATGATAAGTTTATGAACGCTCGTTGTATGTTTTGGACAATCACATGTTTACCAAATGTCGTCCTAGCTTCGTCTCTTCGATGTATATCAACTGACTGTTATATTTCTCTCTTGTGTCTCCCCTGATGATGTGATTATTACACGAAAGTGCACTTGGGAACTTCTCGGGTTTCATTTTCCCATTGACTCATAGGAATATATATATATATATATATATATATATATATATATATATATATATATATATATATATATATATATATATATGATAGAGTTGATAGAGATGCTCTGTGGAAGGTATTAAGAATATATGGTGTGGGAGGCAAGTTGTTAGAAGCAGTGAAAAGTTTTTATCGAGGATGTAAGGCATGTGTACGTGTAGGAAGAGAGGAAAGTGATTGGTTCTCAGTGAATGTAGGTTTGCGGCAGGGGTGTGTGATGTCTCCATGGTTGTTTAATTTGTTTATGGATGGGGTTGTTAGGGAGGTAAATGCAAGAGTTTTGGAAAGAGGGGCAAGTATGAAGTCTGTTGGGGATGAGAGAGCTTGGGAAGTGAGTCAGTTGTTGTTCGCTGATGATACAGCGCTGATGGCTGATTCATGTGAGAAACTGCAGAAGCTGGTGACTGAGTTTGGTAAAGTGTGTGGAAGAAGAAAGTTAAGAGTAAATGTGAATAAGAGCAAGGTTATTAGGTACAGTAGGGTTGAGGGTCAAGTCAATTGGGAGGTGAGTTTGAATGGAGAAAAACTGGAGGAAATGAAGTGTTTTAGATATCTGGGAGTGGATCTGGCAGCTGGTGACTGAGTTTGGTAAAGTGTGTGGAAGAAGAAAGTTAAGAGTAAATGTGAATAAGAGCAAGGTTATTAGGTACAGTAGGGTTGAGGGTCAAGTCAATTGGGAGGTGAGTTTGAATGGAGAAAAACTGGAGGAAGTGAAGTGTTTTAGATATCTGGGAGTGGATCTGGCAGCGGATGGAACCATGGAAGCGGAAGTGGATCATAGGGTGGGGGAGGGGGCGAAAATTCTGGGGGCCTTGAAGAATGTGTGGAAGTCGAGAACATTATCTCGGAAAGCAAAAATGGGTATGTTTGAAGGAATAGTGGCTCCAAAAATGTTGTATGGTTGCGAGGCGTGGACTATGGATAGAGTTGTGCGCAGGAGGATGGATGTGCTGGAAATGAGATGTTTGAGGACAATGTGTGGTGTGAGGTGGTTTGATCGAGTGAGTAACGTAAGGGTAAGAGAGATGTGTGGAAATAAAAAGAGCGTGGTTGAGAGAGCAGAAGAGGGTGTTTTGAAGTGGTTTGGGCACATGGAGAGGATGAGTGAGGAAAGATTGACCAAGAGGATATATGTGTCGGAGGTGGAGGTAACAAGGAGAAGAGGGAGACCAAATTGGAGGTGGAAAGATGGAGTGAAAAAGATTTTGTGTGATCAGGGCCTGAACATGCAGGAGGGTGAAAGGAGGGCAAGGAATAGAGTGAATTGGAGCGATGTGGTATACCGGGATTGACGTGCTGTCAGTGGATTGAATCAAGGCATGTGAAGCGTCTGGGGTAAGCCATGGAAAGCTGTGTAGGTATGTATATTTGCGTGTGTGGACGTATGTATATACATGTGTATGGGGGGGGGGGGGTTGGGCCATTTCTTTCGTCTGGTTCCTTGCGCTACCTCGCAAACGCGGGAGACAGCGACAAAGTATAATAAAAAAATATAAAAATAAATATATATATATATATATATATATATATATACATATATATATATATATATATATATATATATATATATATATATATATATATATATATATATATGTACAGAGCATCAGATTGGGGAGGAGCAGTGTGGTTTCAAAAGTGGTAGAGGATGTGTGGATCAGGTGTTTGCTTTGAGGAATGTATGTGAGAAATACTTAGAAAAGCAAATGGATTTGTATGTAGCATTTATGGATCTGGAGAAGGCATATGATAGAGTTGATAGAGATGCTCTGTGGAAGGTATTAAGAAAATATGGTGTGGGAGGCAAGTTGTTAGAAGCAGTGAAAAGTTTTTATCGAGGATGTAAGGCATATGTACGTGTAGGAAGAGAGGAAAGTGATTGGTTCTCTGTGAATGTAGGTTTGCGGCAGGGGTGTGTGATGTCTCCATGGTTGTTTAATTTGTTTATGGATGGGGTTGATAGGGAGGTGAATGCAAGAGTTTTGGAAAGAGGGGCAAGTATGAAGTCTGTTAGGGATGAGAGAGCTTGGGAAGTGAGTCAGTTGTTGTTCGCTGATGATACAGCGCTGGTGGCTGATTCATGTGAGAAACTGCAGAAGCTGGTGACTGAGTTTGGTAAAGTGTGTGAAAGAAGAAAGTTAAGAGTAAATGTGAATAAGAGCAAGGTTATTAGGTACAGTAGGGTTGAGGGTCAATTCAATTGAGAGGTGAGTTTGAATGGAGAAAAACTGGAGGAAGTGAAGTGTTTTAGATATCTGGCAGTGGAACTGGCAGCGGATGGAACCATGAAAGCGGAAGTGGATCATAGGGTGGGGGAGGGGGCGAAAATTCTGGGAGCCTTGAAGAATGTGTGGAAGTCGAGAACATTATCTCGGAAAGCAAAAATGGGTATGTTTGAAGGAATAGTGGTTCCAACAATGTTGTATGGTTGCGAGGCGTGGACTATGGATAGAGTTGTGCGCAGGAGGATGGATGTGCTGGAAATGAGATGTTTGAGGACAATGTGTGGTGTGAGGTGGTTTGATCGAGTAAGTAACGTAAGGGTAAGAGAGATGTGTGGAAATAAAAAGAGCGTGGTTGAGAGAGCAGAAGAGGGTGTTTTGAAATGGTTTGGTCACATGGAGAGAATGAGTGAGGAAAGATTGACCAAGAGGATATATGTGTCGGAGGTGAAGGGAACGAGGAGAAGATGGAGACCAAATTGGAGGTGGAAAGATGGAGTGAAAAAGATTTTGTGTGATCGGGGCCTGAACATGCAGGAGGGTGAAAGTAGGGCAAAGAATAGAGTGAATTGGATCGATGTGGTATACCGGGGTTGACGTGCTGTCAGTGGATTGAATCAAGGCATGTGTATGGGGGTGGGTTGGGCCATTTCTATCGTCTGTTTCCTTGCGCTACCTTGCAAACGCGGGAGACAGCAAAAAAAAAAAAAAAAAAAAAGAAATATATATATATATATATATATATATATATATATATATATATATATATATATATATATATATATATATATATATATATATATATATATATATATATATATATATATATATGTATGTATATATATATATATATATTTTTTTTTCTTTTTTTTTTTTTTTTTTATACTTTGTCGCTGTCTCCCGCGTTTGCGAGGTAGCGAAAAGAAACAGACGAAAGAAATGGCCCAACCCCCCCCCATACACATGTACATACACACGTCCACACACGCAAATATACATACCTACACAGCTTTCCATGGTTTACCCCGGACGCTTCACATGCCTTGATTCAATCCACTGACAGCACGTCAACCCCTGTATACCACATCGCTCCAATTCACTCTATTTCTTGCCCTCCTTTCACCCTCCTGCATGTTCAGGCCCCGATCACACAAAATCCTTTTCATTCCATCTTTCCACCTCCAATTTGGTCTCCCTCTTCTCCTCGTTCCCTCCACCTCCGACACATATATCCTCTTGGTCAATCTTTCCTCACTCATTCTCTCCATGTGCCCAAACCATTTCAAAACACCCTCTTCTGCTCTCTCAACCACGCTCTTTTTATTTCCACACATCTCTCTTACCCTTACGTTACTTACTCGATCAAACCACCTCACACCACACATTGTCCTCAAACATCTCATTTCCAGCACATCCATCCTCCTGCGCACAACTCTATCCATAGCCCACGCCTCGCAACCATACAACATTGTTGGAATCACTATTCCTTCAAACATACCCATTTTTGCTTTCCGGGATAATGTTCTCGACTTCCACACATTTTTCAAGGCTCCCAAAATTTTCGCCCCCTCCCCCACCCTATGATCCACTTCCGCTTCCATGGTTCCATCCGCTGACAGATCCACTCCCAGATATCTAAAACACTTCACTTCCTCCAATTTTTCTCCATTCAAACTCACCTCCCAATTGACTTGACCCTCAACCCTACTGTACCTAATAACCTTGCTCTTATTCACATTTACTCTTAACTTTCTTCTTCCACACACTTTACCAAACTCCGTCACCAGCTTCTGCAGTTTCTCACATGAATCCGCCACCAGCGCTGTATCATCAGCGAACAACAACTGACTCACTTCCCAAGCTCTCTCATCCCCAACAGACTTCATACTTGCCCCTCTTTCCAAAACTCTTGCATTCACCTCCCTAACAACCCCATCCATAAACAAATTAAACAACCATGGAGACATCACACACCCCTGCCGCAAACCTACATTCACTGAGAACCAATCACTTTCCTCTCTTCCTACACGTACACATGCCTTACATCCTCGATAAAAACTTTTCACTGCTTCTAACAACTTGCCTCCCACTCCATATATTCTTAATACCTTCCACAGAGCATCTCTATCAACTCTATCATATGCCTTCTTCAGATCCATAAATGCTACATACAATTCCATTTGCTTTTCTAAGTATTTCTCACATACATTCTTCAAAGCAAACACCTGATCCACACATCCTCTACCACTTCTGAAACCACACTGCTCTTCCCCAATCTGATGCTCTGTACATGCCTTCACCCTCTCAATCAATACCCTCCCATATAATTTACCAGGAATACTCAACAAACTTATACCTCTGTAATTTGAGCACTCACTCTTATCCCCTTTGCCTTTGTACAATGGCACTATGTACGCATTCCGCCAATCCTCAGGCACCTCACCATGAGTCATACATACATTAAATAACCTTACCAACCAGTCAACAATACAGTCACCCCCTTTTTTAATAAATTCCACTTTAATACCATCCAAACCTGCTGCCTTGCCGGCTTTCATCTTCCGCAAAGCTTTTACTACCTCTTCTCTGTTTACCAAATCATTTTCCCTAACCCTCTCACTTTGCACACCACCTCGACCAAAACACCCTATATCTGCCACTCTGTCATCAGACACATTCAACAAACCTTCAAAATACTCATTCCATCTCCTTCTCACATCACCACTACTTGTTATCACCTCCCCATTTACGCCCTTCACTGAAGTTCCCATTTGCTCCCTTGTCTTACGCACCCTATTTACCTCCTTCCAGAACATCTTTTTATTCTCCCTAAAATTTACTGATAGTCTCTCACCCCAACTCTCATTTGCCCTTTTTTTCACCTCTTGCACCTTTCTCTTGACCTCCTGTCTCTTTCTTTTATACTTCTCCCACTCAATTGCATTTTTTCCCTGCAAAAATCGTCCAAATGCCAAATGGATTTGTATGTAGCTTTTATGGATCTTTAGAAGGCATGTGACAGAGTTGATAGAGATTGCTTGTGGAGGGTATTAATATTATATGGGGTGGGAGGCAAGTTCTTAGAAGCTGTGTAAAGTTTTTATCAAGCATGTAAGGCATGTGTACGTGTAGGAAGAGATGAAAGTGATTGGTTCGCAGTGAATATTGGTTTCGGCAGGGTTGCGTGATATCTCCATGCTTGTTTAATTTGTTTATGGATAGGGTTGTTGGGGGAGTAAATCAAGCGTTTTGGAAAGAGGGGAAAATATGTAGTCTGTTGTGGATGAGAGAGCTTGGGAAGTGAGACAGCTGTTGTTCGCTGGTGATACAGCGCTGGTGGCTGATTCTGGTGAGAAACTGCAGAAGCTGGTGACTGAGTATGGTAAAGTGTAGGAAAAATGAAAGCTGATAGTAAATGGGAATAAGAGCAAGAATATTAGGTACACTAGGGTTGAATGACAAGTCAAACGGGAGGTAGGTTTCAATGGATAAAAGCTGGAGGAAGTGAAGTATTTTAGATATCTGGGAGTGGATTTGGCAGCAGATGGAACCTTTAGAAGCGGAAGTGAATCATAGGGTGGAGGAGGAGGCAAAATTTCTGGGAGCATTGAAGAAAGTGTGGAAGTCGAGAACGTTAACTTGGAAAGCGAAAATGGATAAGTTTGAAGGAATAGTGGTTCCAACAATGATATATGGTTGCGGGCTTGGGCTATAGATAGACTTGTGTGGAGGAGTATGTATGTGCTAGAACTGAGATGTTTGTGGACAAAATGTGGTGTGAGGTGGTTTGATCGAGTAAGTAATGTAAGTGTAAGAGAGATTTTTTTTTTTTTTATTATACTTTGTCGCTGTCTCCCGCGCCTGCGAGGTAGCGCAAGGAAACAGACGAAAGAAATGGCCCAACCCCCCCCCCCCATACACATGTATATACATACGTCCACACACGCAAATATACATACCTACACAGCTTTCCATGGTTTACCCCAGACGCTTCACATGCCTTGCTTCAATCCACTAACAGCACGTCAACCCCGGTATACCACATCGCTCCAATTCACTCTATTCCTTGCCCTCCTTTCACCCTCCTGCATGTTCAGGCCCCGATCACACAAAATCTTTTTCACTCCATCTTTCCACCTCCAATTTGGTGGTAATATAAAGAGTATGGTTGAGAGTGCTGAAGAGGGTGTTTTGAAATGGTTTGGTCACATGTAGAGAATGACTAAGAATGCATTGACGAAGAGGATATACGTGTAAGAGGTGGAGGGAACGAGAAGTGTGAGGCCAAATTGGAGGTGGAAAGATGGAGTGAAAAAGAATTTGAGCGATCGGAGCCCTGAACATGCCGGAGGATAATGGGCAAGGAATAGAGTGAATTGGAAAGATATGGTATACAGAGGGCGGCTTCCTATCAAATGATTGTACCAGGGCATTTGAGAAGTCTGGGGAAAAACATAGAAAGTTCTGTGGGGGATGGATGTGGAAAGGTAACAAGGACGCCATTGGGAAAACATGTGATTGTCCAAAACATACAATGAGCGCTTGGACAATCACAAGATTACCAAAGAGAGTCCTAGCTTTGTCTCTTCGATGCATATCAACTGAGTTTCATATCTCTCCTGTGTCTTACCTGATGATATGATTATTACACGAAAGTGAACTTGAAAATTTATCGTGTTTCATTTTCCCGGTGGATTCATGGGAATATATATATATATATATATATATATATATATATATATATATATATATATATATATATATATATTCTTTTTTTCTTTTTTTTTTTGCCGCTGTCTCCCGCGTTTGCGAGGTAGCGCAAGGAAACAGACGAAAGAAATGGCCCAACCCACCCCCATACACCTGTATATACATACGTCCACACACGCAAAATATACATACTTACACAGCTTTCCATGGTTTACCCAAGACGCTTCACATGCCCCGATTTAATCCACTGACAGCATGTCAACCCCGGTATACCACATCGCTCCAATTCACTCTATTCCTTGCCCTCCTTTCACCCTCCTGCATGTTCAGGCCCCGATCACACAAAATCTTTTTCAAAAAAAAAAAAAAAAAAAAAAAAAATATATATATATATATATATATATATATATATATATATATATATATATATATATATATATATATATATATATATATATATATATATATATATATATATATATATATATATATATATATATATATACATATATATATATATATATATATTTTTTTTTTTTTTTTTTTTTTTTTTATACTTTGTCGCTGTCTCCCGCGTTTGCGAGGTAGCGCAAGGAAACAGACGAAAGAAATGGCCCAACCCCCCCCCCCCCATACACATGTACATACACACGTCCACACACGCAAATATACATACCTACACAGCTTTCCATGGTTTACCCGAGACGCTTCACATGCCTTGATTCAATCCACTGACAGCACGTCAACCCCTGTATACCACATGACTCCAATTCACTCTATTCCTTGCCCTCCTTTCACCCTCCTGCATGTTCAGGCCCCGATCACACAAAATCTTTTTCACTCCATCTTTCCACCTCCAATTTGGTCTCCCTCTTCTCCTCGTTCCCTCCACCTCCGACACATATATCCTCTTGGTCAATCTCTCCTCACTCATTCTCTCCATGTGCCCAAACCATTTCAAAACACCCTCTTCTGCTCTCTCAACCACGCTCTTTTTATTTCCACACATCTCTCTTACCCTTACGTTACTTACTCGATCAAACCACCTCACACCACACATTGTCCTCAAACATCTCATTTCCAGCACATCCATCCTCCTGCGCACATCTCTATCCATAGCCCACGCCTCGCAACCATACATATATATATATATATATATATATATATATATATATATATATGTATATATATATATATATATATATATATATATATATATATATATATATATATATATATATATATATTTATATATAAATATATATATATATATTCTTAATACCTTCCACAGA
The DNA here is from genome assembly GCF_036320965.1 of Panulirus ornatus. NCBI lineage: Eukaryota > Metazoa > Arthropoda > Malacostraca > Decapoda > Palinuridae > Panulirus > Panulirus ornatus. Next base: position 25,290,267 of record NC_092227.1, read on the forward strand.
GCATCTCTATCAACTCTATCATATGCCTTCTCCAGATCCATAAATGCTACATACAAATCCATTTGCTTTTCTAAGTATTTCTCACATACATTCTTCAAAGCAAACACCTGATCCACACATCTCTACCACTTCTGAAACCACACTGCTTTTCCCCAATCTGATGCTCTGTACATGCCTTCACCCTCTCAATCAATACTCTACTATATAATTTACCAGGAATACTCAACAAACTTATACCTCTGTAATTTGAGCAATCACTCTCATCCCCTTTGCCTTTGTACAATGGCACTATGCAAGCATTCCGCCAATCCTCAGGCACCTCACCATGAGTCATACAAACATTAAATAACCTTACCAACCAGTCAATAATACAGTCAACCCCTTTTTTAATAAATTCCACTGCAATACCATCCAAACCTGCTGCCTTTCCGGCCTTCATCTTCCGCAAAGCTTTTACTACCTCTTCTCTGTTTACCAAATCATTTTTCCTAAACCTCTCACTTTGCGCACCACCTCGACCAAAACACCCTATATCTGCCACTCTATCATCAAACACATTCAACAAACCTTCAAAATACTCACGCCATCTCCTTCTCACATCACCACTACTTGTTATCACCTCCCCATTTGCGCCCTTCACCGAAGTTCCCATTTGCTCCCTTGTCTTACGCACTTTATTTACCTCCTTCCAGAACATCTTTTTATTCTCCCTAAAATTTAATGATACTCTCTCACCCCAGCTCTCATTTGCCCTCTTTTTCACCTATTGCACCTTTTTCTTGACCTCCTGTCTCTTTCTTTTATACATCTCCCAATCAATTGCATTTTTTCCATGCAAAAATCGTCTAAATGCCTCTCTCTTCTCTTTCATTAATAATCTTACTTCTTCATCCCACCACTCACTACCCTTTCTAATCAACCCACCTCCCACTCTTCTCATGCCACAAGCATCTTTTGCGCAATCCATCACTGAATCCCTAAGTACATCCTATTCCTCCCCCCACTCCCCTTACTTCCATTGTTCTCACCTTTTTCAATTCTTTACTTAGTCTCTCCTGGTACTTCCTCACACAAGTCTCCTTCCCAAGTTCACTTAATCTCACCACCCTCTTCATCCCAACATTCACTCTTCTTTTCTGAAAACCCATACAAATCTTCACCTTAGCCACCACAAGATAATGATCAGACATCCCTACAGTTTTACCTCTCAGTATATTAACATCCAAAAGTGTCTCTTTAGAGCGCCTGTCAATTAACACGTAATCCAATAACGCTCTCTGGCCATCTCTCCTACTTACATACGTATACTTATGTATATCTCGCTTTTTAAACCAGGTATTCCCAATCACCAGTCCTTTTTCAGCACATAGATCTACAAGCTCCTCACCATTTCCATTTACAACACTGAACACCCCATGTATACCAATTATTCCCTCAACTGCCACATTACTCACCGTTGCATTCAAATCACCCATCACTATAACCCGGTCTCGTGCATCAAAACCACTAACACACTCATTCAGCTCCTCCCAAAGCATATATATATATAAATATATATATATATATATATATATATATATATATATATATATATATATATATATATATATATATATATATATATATATATATATATATTTTTTTTTTTTCTTTTATTTTAAACTATTCGCCATTTCCCGCGTTAGCGAGGTAGCGTTAAGAACAGAGGACTGGGCCTTTTTTTGGAATATCCTCACCTGGCCCCCTCTGTTCCTTCTTTTGGAAAAAAAAAAAAAAAAAAAACGAGAGGGGAGGATTTCCAGCCCCCCACTTCCTCAACTTTTAGTCGCCTTCTACGACACGCAGGGAATACGTGGGAAGTATTCTTTCTCCCCTATCCCCTATATATATATATATATATATATATATATATATATATATATATATATATATATATATATATATATATATATATATATATATATATATATTCTTTTTCTTTTTTATACTTTGTCGCTGTCTCCCGTGTTTGCGAGGTAGCGCAAGGAACCAGACGAAAGAAATGGCCCAACCCCCCCCCATACACATGTATATACATACGTCCACACACGCAAATATACATACCTACACAGCTTTCCATGGTTTACCCCAGACGCTTCACATGCCTTGATTCAATCCACTGACAGCACGTCAACCCCGGTATACCACATCGCTCCAATTCACTCTATTCCTTGCCCGCCTTTCACCCTCCTGTATGTTCAGGCCCCGATCACACAAAAATCTTTTTCACTCCATCTTTCCACCTCCAATTTGGTCTCCCTCTTCTCCTCGTTCCCTCCACCTCCGACAAATATATCCTCTTGGTCAATGTTTCCTCACTCATCCTCTCCATGTGCCCAAACCACTTCAAAACACCCTCTTCTGCTCTCTCAACCACGCTCTTTTTATTTCCACACATCTCTCTTACCCTTACTTTACTCACTCGATCAAACCACCTCACACCACACATTGTCCTCAAACATCTCATTTCCAGCACATCCATCCTCCTGCGCACAACTCTATCCATAGCCCACGCCTCGCAACCATACAACATTGTTGGAACCACTATTCCTTCAAACATGCCCATTTTTGCTTTCCGAGATAATGTTCTCGACTTCCACACATTCTTCAAGCCCCCAGAATTTTCGCCCCCTCCCCCACCCTATGATCCACTTCCGCTTCCATGGTTCCATCCGCTGCCGGATCCACTCCCAGATATCTAAAACACTTCACTTCCTCCAGTTTTTCTCCATTCAAACTCACCTCCCAATTGACTTGACCCTCAACCCTACTGTACCTAATAACCTTGCTCTTATTCACATTTACTCTTAACTTTCTTCTTCCACAGACTTTACCAAACTAAGTCACCAGCTTCTGCAGTTTCTCACATGAATCAGCCACCACCGCTGTATCATCAGCGAACAACAACTGACTCACTTCCCAAGCTCTCTCATCCCCAACAGACTTCATACTTGCCCCTCTTTCCAAAACTCTTGCATTTACCTAACTAACAACCCCATCCATAAACAAATTAAACAACCATGGAAACATCACACACCCCTGCCGCAAACCTACATTCACTGAGAACCAATCACTTTCCTCTCTTCCTACATGTACACATGCCTTACATCCTCGATAAAAAATTTTCACTTCTTCTAACAACTTTCCTCCCACACCATATATTCTTAATACCTTCCACAGAGCATCTCTATCAACTCTAGCATATGCCTTCTCCAGATCCATAAATGCTACATACAAATCCATTTGCTTTTCTAAGTATTTCTCACATACATTCTTCAAAGCAAACACCTGATCCACACATCCTCTGCCACTTCTGAAACCACACTGCTCTTCCCCAATCTGATGCTCTGTACATGCCTTCACCCTCTCAATCAATAGCCTCCCATATAATTTACCAGGAATACTCAACACAATTATACCTCTGTAATTTGAGCACTCACTCTTATCCCCTTAGCCTTTGTACAATGGCACTATGCACACATTCCGCCAATCCTCAGGCACCTTACCATGAGTCATACATACATTAAATAACCTTCCCAACCAGTCAACAATACAGTCACCCCCTTTTTTAATAAATTCCACTTTAATACCATCCAAACCTGCTGCCTTGCCGGCTTTCATCTTCCGCAAAGCTTTCACTACCTCTTCTCTGTTTACCAAATCATTTTCCCTAACCCTCTCACTTTGCACACCACCTCGACCAAAACACCCTATATCTGCCACTCTATCATCAAACACATTCAACAAACCTTCAAAATACTCACTCCATCTCCTTCTCACATCACCACTACTTGTTATCACCTCCCCATTTGCGCCCTTCACTGAAGTTCCCATTTGCTCCCTTGTCTTACGCACTTTATTTACCTCCTTCCAGAACATCTTTTTATTCTCCCTAAAATTTAATGATACTCTCTCACCCCAACTCTCATTTGCCCTTTTTTTCACCTCTTGCACCTTTCTCTTGACCTCCTGTCTCTTTCTTTTATACATCTCCCACTCAATTGCATTTTTTCCCTGCAAAAATCGTCCAAATACCTCTCTCTTCTCTTTCACTAATACTCTTACTTCTTCATCCCACCACTCACTACCCTTTCTAATCAACCCACCTCCCACTCTTCTCATGCCACAAGCATCTTTTGCGCAATCCATCACTGATTCCCTAAATACATCCCATTCCTCCCCCACTCCCCTTGCTTCCATTGTTCTCAACTTTTTCCATTCTGTACTCAATCTCTCCTGGTACTTCCTCACACAGGTCTCCTTCTCAAGCTCACTTACTCTCACCACCCTCTTCACTCCAACATTCACTCTTCTTTTCTGAAACCCCATACAAATCTTCACCTTAGCCTCCACAAGATAATGATCAGACATCCCTCCAGTTGCACCTCTCAGCACATTAACATCCAAAAGTCTCTCTTTCGCACGCCTGTCAATTAACACGTAATCCAATAACGCTCTCTGGCCATCTCTCCTACTTACATAAGTATACTTATGTATAACTCGCTTTTTAAACCAGGTATTCCCAATCATCAGTCCTTTTTCAGCACATAAATCTACAAGCTCTTCACCATTTCCATTTACAACACTGAACACCCCATGTATACCAATTATTCCCTCAACTGCCACATTACTCACCTTTGCATTCAAATCACCCATCACTATAACCCGGTCTCGTGCATCAAAACCACTAACACACTCATTCAGCTGCTCCCAAAGCACTTGCCTCTCATGATCTTTCTTCTCATGCCCAGGTGCATATGCACCAATAATCACCCACCTCTCTCCATCAACTTTCAGTTTTACCCATATCAATCGAGAATTTACTTTCTTACACTCTATCACATACTCCCACAACTCTGGTTTCAGGAGTATTGCTACTCCTTCCCTTGCTCTTGTCCTCTCACTAACCCCTGACTTTACTCCCCAGACATTCCCAAACCATTCTTCCCCTTTACCCTTGAGCTTCGTTTCACTCAGAGCCAAAACATCCAGGTTCCTTTCCTCAAACATACTACCTATCTCTCCTTTTTTCACATCTTGGTTACATCCACACACATTTAGGCACCCCACTCTGAGCCTTCGAGGAGGATGAGCACTCCCCGCGTGACTCCTTCTTCTGTTTCCCATTTTAGAAAGTTAATACAAGGAGGGGAGGATTTCTGGCCCCTCGCTCCCGTCCCCTCTAGTCGCTTTCTACGACACGCGAGGAATATGTGGGAAGAATTCTTTCACCCCTATCCCCAGGGATAATATACATATATACATATACATATACACATACACACATATACACATACATACGCACATATACACACACACACACATACATATATATATACATATGAAAAATGTAAGAAACAATTTAGAAAACTGAAACTTCTAGCTTGAAATGAATGAAAAAAATGAATGTCACATAATGGTTCAACCTCTGGCTATGGAAAAAAGGAAATGTATAATTCATTTACACAAACGTCAATAGCAGTTCTCATCAATTTAACCACTGTATCAATAAGCTTCAATGTCTAAGCTACATTTTTCTCCAATTTCACTATTTTCCTTCACATTTTCAATTGTGTCTGAAGGTTCTACTTCAAGAGTGATTGTTTTTCCAGTAAGGGTCTTCACATCTTGGTTACATCCACACACATTTAGGCACCCCACTCTGAGCCTTCGAGGAGGATGCTTTACTTGTGGTGCTGACTTCCCTGATGGGATATATATATATATATATATATATATATATATATATATATATATATATATATATATATATTTTTTTTTTTCTTTTTTTTTTATACTTTGTCGCTGTCTCTCGCGTTTGCGAGGTAGCGCAAGGAAACAGACGAAAGAAATGGCCCAACCCCCCCCATACACATGTATATACATACGTCCACACACGCAAATATACATACCTACACAGCTTTCCATGATTTACCCCAGACGCTTCACATGCCTTGATTCAATCCACTGACAGCACGTCAACCCCGGTATACCACATCGCTCCAATTCACTCTATTCCTTGCCCTCCTTTCACCCTCCTGTATGTTCAGGCCCCGATCACACAAAATCTTTTTCACTCCATCCTTCCACCTCCAAGTTGGTCTCCCTCTTCTCCTCGTTCCCTCCACCTCCGACACATATATCCTCTTGGTCAATCTTTCCTCACTCATTCTCTCCATGTGCCCAAACCACTTCAAAACACCCTCTTCTGCTCTCTCAACCACGCTCTTTTTATTTCCACACATCTCTCTTATCCTTACGTTACTCACTCGATCAAACCACCTCACACCACACATTGTCCTCAAACATCTCATTTCCAGCACATCCATCCTCCTGCGCACAACTCTATCCATAGCCCACGCCTCGCAACCATACAACATTGTTGGAACCACTATTCCTTCAAACATACCCATTTTTGCTTTCCGAGATAATGTTCTCGACTTCCACACATTCTTCAAGGCTCCCAGAATTTTCGCCCCCTCCCCCACCCTATGATCCACTTCCGCTTCCATGGTTCCATCCGCTGCCAGATCCACTCCCAGATATCTAAAACACTTCACTTCCTCCAGTTTTTCTCCATTCAAACTCACCTCCTAATTGACTTGACCCTCAACCCTACTGTACCTAATAACCTTGCTCTTATTCACATTTATTCTTAACTTTCTTATTCCACACACTTTACCAAACTCAGTCACCAGCTTCTGCAGTTTCTCACATGAATCAGCCACCAGCGCTGTATCATCAGCGAACAACAACTGACTCACTTCCCAAGCTCTCTCATCCCCAACAGATTTCATACTTGCCCCTCTTTCCAAAACTCTTGCATTTACCTCCCTAACAACCCCATCCATAAACAAATTAAACAACCATGGAGACATCACACACCCCTGCCGCAAACCTACATTCACTGAGAACCAATCACTTTCCTCTCTTCCTACACGTACATATATATATATATATATATATATATATATATATATATATATATATATATATATATATATATATATATATATATATATATATATATATATATATATATATATATATGTATATGTATGTATATTCCCTAGGGAAAGGGGATTAAGAATACTTCCCACGTATTCCCTGCGAGTCATCGAAGGCGACTAAAAAGGGAGGGAGAGGGGGGCTGGAAATCCTCCCCTCTCGTTTATTTTTTTTCTAATTTTCCAAAAGGAGGAACAGAGGGCGGGCCAGGTGAGGATATTCAACAAAGGCCCAGTCCTCTGTTCTTAACGCTACCTCGCTAACGCGGGAAATGGCGAATAGTTTAAAAGAAAGAAGAGAATATATATATATACATATATATATATATATATATATATATATATATATATATATATATGTATATATATATATATATATATATATATATATATATATATATATATATATATATATATATATATATATATATATATATATATATATATATATATATATATATATATATATATATATATATATATATATATATATATATATATATATATATATATATACATATATATATATATATATATATATATATATATATATATATATATATATATATTATCCCTGGGGATAGGGGAGAAAGAATACTTCCCACGTATTCCCTGTGTGTCGTGGAAAGCGACTAAAAGGGATGGGAGCGGGAGCTGGAAATCCTCCCCTCTGCCTTTATTTTTTCTTTTTTTCCAAAGGAAGGAACAGAGAAGGGGGCTGGATGAGGATGTTTCCTCAGAGGCCCAGTCCTCTGTTCTTAATGCTACCTCGCTGACGCGGGAAACGGCGAATAGTATGAAAAAAAAAGAAAAAAAGAATATATATATATATATATCTATATATATCTATATATATATATATATATATATATATATATATATATATATATCTATATATATCTATATACATATATATATACATATGTCTATATATATATATATATATATATATATATATATATATATATATATATATATATATATATATATATATATATATATATATATATATATATATATATATATATATAGACATATATATATATTTTTTTTTTCTTTTCATTTCTTTCGCCGCTGTCTTCCCCGTTGGCGAGGTAGCGCAATGAGACAGACGAAAGAATGACCCAACTCACCCACATACACATGTATATACATACACGTCCACACACGCAAATATACATACCTATTCATCTCAATGTATACACATATATATACACACACAGACATATACATATATACACATATACATAATTCATGCTGTCTTCCTTTATTCATTCCCATCGCCACCTCAACACACATGAAATAATAACACCCTCCCCCCTTATGTGTGCGAGGTAGCGCTAGGAAAAGACATCAAAGGCCATATTCGATCACACTCAGTCTCTAGCTGTCATGTAATAATGCACCGACACCACAGCTCCCTTTCCACATCAACGCACCACACAACTTTCTATGGTTTACCCCAGACGCTTCATATGCCTGGTTCAATCCATTGACAGCACGTCGACACCGGTATACCACATCGTTCCAATTCACTCTACTCCTTGCACGCCTTTCACCCTCCTGCATGTTCAGGCCCCGATATCTCAAAATCTTTTTCACTCAATCTTTCCACTTCCAATTTGGTCACCCATTTCTCCTCGTTCCCTCCACCTCTGAAACATATATCATCTTTGTCAAACTTTGCTCACTCATTCTCCCCATGTGACCAAACCATTTCAAAACACCCTCTTCTGCTCTCTCAACCACACTCTTTTTATTACCAAATATCTCTTTTACCCTATTATTACTTACTCGATCAAACCACCTCATACAACATATTGTCCTCAAACATCTCATTTAGAGCACATTCACCCTCCTCCGCACAACTCTATCCATAGCCCACGCCTCGCAACCACTTAACATTATTGGAACCACTATTCCTTCAAACATACCCATTTTTCCTTTCCGAGATAATGTTCTCGACTTCCACACATTATTCAACGCTCCCAGAGTTTTCGATTTCTCCCCCACCCTATGACCCACTTCCGCTTCCATGGTTCCATCCGCTGCCAAATCCACTCCCAGATATCTAAAACATTTCGTTTCCTCCAGTTTTTCTCCATTCAAACTTACCTCCCAGTTGACTTGACCCTCAACCTAATAACCTTGCTCTTATTCACATTTACTCTCAACTTTTTTCTTTCACACACTTTACCAAACTCAGTCGCCAGCTTCTGCAGTTTCTCACATGAATCAGCCACCAGCGCTGTATCATCATCGAACAACAGCTGACTCCCTTCTCAAGCTCCTTCATCTACAACAGACTGCATACTTACCCGTCTTTCCAAAACTCTTCCATTAACATCCCTCACAACCCCATCCATAAACAAATTAAACACCCATGGAGATATCACACACTACTGTCGCAAACTTACATTCACTACGAAACCAATCACTTTCCTCTCTTCCTACAGGTACACATGCCTTATATCCTCGATAAATACTTTTCACTGCTTCTAACAACTTGCCTCCCATGCCATATATTCTTAATACCTTCCACAGAGCATATCTAACAACTCCATCATATGCCTTCTCCAGATCCATAAATACTGTCCTCCCCAATCTGATGCTCTGTACACGCTTTCAGCCTCTCAATCAATACCCTCCCATATAATTTCCCAGGAACACTCAACAAACTTTTACCTCTGAAATTTGAGCACTCACTCTTATCCCCTTTGCCTTTGTACAATCCTCAGGCACCTCACCATGAATCATACATACAGTAAATAACCTTACCAACAAGTCAATATTACAGTCAACCCCTTTTTTGATAAATTCCACTGCAATACCATCCAAACCCGCTGCTTTGCCGGTTTCATCTTTTGCAAAGCTTTTACTACCTCTCCTCTGTTTACATAATCAGTTTCCCTATCCCTCTCACTTTGCACACCATCCCGAACAAAACATCTGCCACTCTATCATCAAACACATTCAACAAACCTTCAAAATTCTCACTCCATTTCCTTCTCACATCAACACTACTTATTGTCACCTCCTCATTAGTCCCCTTCACTGAAGCTCCCATTTGTTCCCTTGTCTTACGCACTCTATTTACCTCCGTCCAAAACATCCTTTTTTCTCTCTAAAATTTAAGGATACTCTCTCACCCAACTCTCATTTGACCTCTTTTTCACGTCTTGCACCTTTCTCTTGACCTCCTGCCTCTTATTTTTATACATCTCCCACTCATTTGCATTATTTCCCTGCAAAAATCGTTCAACTGCCTCTCCCTTCTCTTTCATTAATAATCTTACTTCTTCATCTCACCACTCACTACCCTTTCTAATCTGCCCACCTCCCATGCCTCTCATGCCACAAGCATCTTTTGCGGAAGCCATCACTCCTTTCCTAAATACATCCCATTCCTCCCCCACTCCCCTTACCTCCTTTGTTCTCACTTTTTTCCATTCTATACTCAGTCCCTCCTGGTACTTCCTCACACAAATCTCATTCCCAAAGTCAGTTACTCTTACCACTCTTTTCACCCTAACATTCTCTCTTTTCTGAAAACCTCTACCAATCTTCACCTTCGCCTCCACAAGATAATGATCAGACATCCCTCCAGTTGCACCTCTCAGCACATTAACATCCAAAAGTCTCTCTTTCGCGCGCCTATCAATTAACACGTCATCCAATAACACTTTTTGGACATCTCTTCTATTTACATTCGAATATTTTTGTATATCCCTCTTTTCAAACGTGGTATTCCCAATCATCAGACCTTTATCAGCACAAAAATGCACAAGCTCTTCACCATTTCCATTTACAACACTGATCGCATAATGTATACCAATCATTCTTTCAACTGCCACATTATCTTTGCATTGAAATTACCCATCACTATAACCCGGTCTCGTGCATCAAAACCACTAACACATTCATTAAGCTGCTCCCAAAACACTTGTCTCTCATGATCTTTCTTCTCATGCCCAGTTCCATATGCACCAATAATCATCCATCTCTCTCCATCAGCTTTCAGTTTTACCCATATCAATCTATAGTTTACTTTCTTACACTCTATCACATACCCCCACCAGTCCTGTTTCAGCTCTGTACATGCCTTCACCCTCTCAATCAGTACCCACCAATATAATTTCTCAGGAATACTCAACAAACTTATACCTCTGTAATTTGAGCACTCACTTTTATCCCCTTTGCTTTTGTACAATGCCACTATGCAAGAATTCCTCCAATCTTCAGGCACCCTCTTATGAGTCATACATACATTAAATAACCTTACCAGTCAGTCAACAATTCAGTCAACCCATATTCTAATAATTTCCACTGAAATACCATCTAAACCCGCTGCCCTGCCGGCCTTCATCTTCCGCAAAGCTTTTACTCCCTCTTTTCTGTTTCCAAATCATTCTCTCTAACCCTCTCACTTTGCACACCACCTCGATCAAAACACCCTATGTCTGCCACTCTATTTTCAAACACATTCAACAAACCTTCAAAACACTCATTCCATCTCGTTCTCACATCACTACTACTTGTTATCACCTGCCCATTAGTCCCCTTCACTGAAGTTCCCAGTTGTTCCGTTGTCTTACTCACATTATTTACCTCCTTCCAAAATATCTTTTTATTTTACCTAAAATCTAAAGATACTTTCCCACCCCAACTTTCATCTGCCCTCTTTTTCACCTCCTGCACCTTTCTCTTGATTTCCTGCCTCTTCCTTTTATACATCTCCAAGTCATTTGCATTATTTCCCAGCTAAAATCGTCCAAGAGCCTCTCTCTTCTCTTTCACTAATAAGCTTACTTCTTAATCCCACCACTCCCTACCCTTTCTAATCTGCCCATCCCCCCCCCCCACCCACCCACGTACCCCACCCGCTTTTCATGCCACAAGCATCTTTTGCGCAAGCCATCACTGCTTTCCTGAATACATCCCATTCCTCCCCCACTCCCCTTACGTTCTTTGTTCTCACCTTTTTCCAATCTACACTCAGCCTCTCCTGGTACTTTCTCGCACAAATCTCCTTCCCATGCTCACTTACTCTCACCACTCTCTTCACCCCAACATTCTCTCTTCTATTCTGAAATCCTCTACAAATCTTCACTTTCGCCTCCACAAGATAATGATCAGACATCCCTTCGGTTGCACCCCTCAGCACATTAACATAATAGTCTCTCTTTTGCGCGCCTATCAATTAAAACGTAATTCCATAATGCTTTCTAGTCATCTCTCCTACTTATATCCGTATACTTATGTATATCTCTCTTTTTAAACCAGGTATTCCCTATCACCAGTCTTTTTCAGCACATAAATCTACAAGCTCCTCACCATTTCCATTTACAACATTGAACACCCCATGTATACCAGTTATTCCCTCACTGCCACATTATTCACCTTTGCATTCAAATCACCCATCACTATATTCCGGTTACGTGCATCAAAACTACTAACACACTCAATCAGCTGCTCCGAAAACAGTTGCCTCTAATGATTTTTCTTTCTAATGCCCAGGTGCATATGCAGCAATAATCACCCATCACTCTTCACCCACTTTCACTTTTACCCATATCAATCTAGAGTTTAATTTCTGACACTCTATCACATACTCTCACCACTCCTGTTTCAGAAGTAGTGCTACTCCTTCCCTTACTCTTGTCCTCTCTCTAACCCCTGACTTTACTCAAGACATTCCTAAATCACTCTTCCCTTTTACCCTTGAGCTTCGTTTCACTCAGAGCCAAACCATTCAGGTTCCTTTCCTCAACCATACTACCTATCTCTCCATTTTTCTCATCTTGGTTACATCCACACACAATTACACACCCCAGTCTGAGCCTTCGAGGAGCAAATTCATAGTATGTAATAGAGTGTAAAAAAGTAAACTCTAGATTGATATGGGTAAGAATGAAAGTTGAAGGGGAGAGATGGGTGATTATTGTTGCATATGCACCTGGGCATTTGCATGGAAATGATGCAAATTATTGGGAGATGTAGGAAAGAAAGAGGCAGTAGGTCAAGAGAAAGGTGCAAGAGGCGAAAAAGAGGGCAAATGACAGTTTGGGTGAGAGAGTATCATTAAATGCTAAGGAGAATAAAAAGGTGTTTTGGAAGGAGGTAATTAAGAGCGTAAGATAAAGGAACAAATGGGAACATCAGTGAAGGGGGTTAATGGCGAGGTGACAAGTAGTGGTGATGTAAGAAGGAGATGGAGTGAGTATTTTGAAAGTTCGTTGAATGTGTTTGATGATAGAGTGGCAGATATAGGGTGTTTTGGTCAAGGTGGTGTGCAAAGTGAGAAGGTTAGGGAAAATTATTTGGTAAACAGAGAAGAGGTAATAAAAGATTTGCAGAAGATGAAAACAGGGAAGGCAGCAGGTTTGGATGGTATTGGAGTGGAATTTATTAAGAAAGTGGGTGACTGTATTCTTAACTGGTTGGTAAGGAAATTTAATGTTTGTATCAGTCATAGTGAGATACCTGAAGACGGGCGGAATGCTTGTATAGTGCCATTGTACAAAGACAAAGTTGATAAAAGTGAGTGCTCAAATTACAGAGGTATACGTTTGTTGAGTATTTCTGGGTAATTATATGAAGGGTATTGATTGAGAGGGTGCAAGGCATGTACTGAGCATCAGGCTGGGGAAGAGCAGTGTCGTTTCAGAGGCGATAGAAGATGTGTGGATCATGTGTTTGCTTTGAAAAATTTATGTGAGAAATACTTAGAAAAGCAAATAGATTCGTATGAAGCTTTTATTGATGTGGAGAAGGCATATGATATAAGTAACAGACATGCTCTGTGGAAGGTATTAAGAATATATGGTGGGGGAGGCAAATTGTTAGAAGCAGTGAAAAGTTTTTATCTAGGATTTAAAGCAGGTGTACGTGTAGGAAGAGAGGAAATTGATTTGTTCTCAGTGAATGTATTTTGCGGCAGGGGTGTGTGATATGTCTCATGGTTGTTTAATTTGTTTATTGGATGGGGTTGTATGGGAGGTAAGTGCAAGAGTTTTGGAAAGAAGGGCAAGTATGCAGTCTGTTGTGGATGAGAGAGCTTGGGAGGGTGAGTGAGTTGTTCGCCGATGATACAGCGCTGGTGGCTGATTCGGGAGAGAAACTGCAAAAGTTGTTGACTGAGTTTGATAAAGTGTGTGAAAGAAGAAAGCTGAGGGTAAATGTGAATAAGAACGAGGTTAATAGGTACAGTAGGGTTGAGGGACGAGTCAATTGCGAGGTACGTTTGAAGGTATGGAGGTATCGAGGTTTGGAGGTATGGAGGAAGTGAAGTGTTTTATATATCTGGGAGTGGAATTGGTAGAGGATAGAACCATGAAAGCGAAAGTGAATCATTGGGTGGGGGAGGGGGCGAAAGTTCTTGGAGCGTTGAAGAATGTGTTGAAGTCGAGAGCGTTATGTTGGAAAGCAAAAATGGGTATGTTTGAAGGAATAGTGGTTCCAACAATGTTGTGTGGTTGCGAGGCGTGGTCTATAGATAGAGCTGTGGGAAGAGGGTAGATGTGCAGGAAATGAGATGTTTTCGGACAATATGTTTTGTGAGGTGGTTTGATCGAGTAAGCAATGAAAGGGAAAGAGAGATGTGTGGTAATAAAAAGAGTGTGGCTGAGAGATAAGAAGAGGGTGTTTTGAAATGGTTTGGTCACATGAAGAGAATGAGTGATGATGATAGATTGACAAAGAGGATATATGTGTCAGAAGTGGAGGAAACGAGAAGTGGGAGACCAAATTGGAGGTGGAAAGATGGAGTGAAAAAGATTTTGAGTGATCGGGGCCTGAACATACAGGAGGGTGAAAGGCGTGCAAGAAATATAGTCAATTGGAACGATGTGGTATACCGGGGTCGATGTGCTGTCAACGGATTCAACCAGGGCATGTGAAGCGTCTGGGGTAAACTATGGAAAGTTCTGTGGGGCGTGGATTTGGAAAGGGAGCGTTGCTTTCAGTGCATTATACATGACAGCTAGAGACTGATTGTGAACGAAAGTGGCCTTTGTTGTCTTTTCCTAGCGCTACCTCGCGCACATGTGGGGGCAGAGTGTTGTTATTTCATGTGTGGTGGGGTGGCGACAGGAATGAATCAATGCATTCAGTATGAATCGTGTAACTGTTTATATATGTATATGTCTGTTTGTGTATATATATGTATACTTTGAGATGTATAGGTATATATATGTGTGAGTGTGGACGTGTATGTATATATGTATATACATGTGTATGATGGTGGGTTGGTTCATTCTTTCCTTACACTACCTCGCTTACGCGGGAGACAGTGACAAAGTATGATAAATATATTAAATAAATAAATAAATATATATATATATATATATATATATATGTATATATATATATATATATATATATATATATATATATATATATATATATATATATATATATATATATATATATATCTTTTTTTTTTTTTTTTTTTGCTTTGTCGCTGTCTCCCGCGTTTGCGAGGTAGCGCAAGGAAACAGATGAAAGAAATGGCCCAACCCACCCCCATACACATGCCTTGATTCAATCCACTGACAGCACGTCAATCCCGGTATACCACATCGCTCCAATTCACTCTATTCTTTGCCCTTCTTTCACCCTCCTGCATGTTCAGGCCCCGATCACACAAAATCTTTTTCACTCCATCTTTCCACCTCCAATTTGGTCTCCCTCTTCTCCTCGTTCCCTCCACCTCCGACACATATATCCTCTTGGTCAATCTTTCCTCACTCATTCTCTCCATGTGACCAAACCATTTCAAAACACCCTCTTCTGCTCTCTCAACCACGCTCTTTTTATTTCCACACATCTCTCTTACCCTTACGTTACTTACTCGATCAAACCACCTCACACCACACATTGTCCTCAAACATCTCATTTCCAGCACATCCATCCTCCTGCGCACAACTCTATCCATAGTCCACGCCTCGCAACCATACAACATTGTTGGAACCACTATTCCTTCAAACATACACATTTTTGCTTTCCGAGATAATGTTCTCGACTTCCACACATTCTTCAAGGCTCCCAGAATTTTCGCCCCCTCCCCCACCCTATGATCCACTTCCGCTTCCATGTTTCCATCCGCTGCCAGATCCACTCCCAGATATCTAAAACACTTCACTTCCTCCAGTTTTTCTCCATTCAAACTCACCTCCCAATTGAATTGACCCTCAACCCTACTGTACCTAATAACCTTGCTCTTATTCACATTTACTCTTAACTTTCTTCTTTCACATACTTTACCAAACTCAGTCACCAGCTTCTGCAGTTTCTCACATGAATCAGCCACCAGCGCTGTATCATCAGCGAACAACTGACTCACTTCCCAAGCTCTCTCATCCCCAACAGCCTTCATACTTGCCCCTCTTTCCAAAACTCTTGCATTCACCTCCCTAACAACCCCATCCATAAACAAATTAAACAACCATGGAGACATCACACACCCCTGCCGCAAACCTACATTCACTGAGAACCAATCACTTTCCTCTCTTCCTACACGTACACATGCCTTACAACCTCGATAAAAACTTTTCACTGCTTCTAACAACTTGCCTCCCACACCATATATTCTTAATACCTTCCACAGAGCATCTCTATCAACTCTATCATATGCCTTCTCCAGATCCATAAATGCTACATACAAATCCATTTGCTTTTCTAAGTATTTCTCACATACATTCTTCAAAGCAAACACCCTATCCACACATCCTCTACCACTTCTGAAACCACACAGCTCTTCCCCAATCTGATGCTTTGTACATGCCTTCACCCTCTCAGTCAATACCCTCCCATATAATTTGCCAGGAATACTCAACAAACTTATACCTCTGTAATTTGAGCACTCAGTCTTATCCCCTTTGCCTTTGTACAATGGCACTATGCACGCATTTCGCCAATCCTCAGGCACCTCACTATGAGGATATATATATATATATATATATATATATATATATATATATATATATATATATATATATATATATATATATATATCTTTTCTTTCATACTATTTGCCATTTCCCGCGATAGCGAGGTAGCGTTAAGAACAGAGGACTGGGTCTTTGAGGGAATATCCTCACCTGGCCCTCTTCTCTGTTCCTTCTTTTGGGAAAAAAAAAAAACGAGAGGGGAGGATTTCCAGCCTCCCGCTCCCTTCCCTTTTAGTCGCCTTCTACGACACGCAGGGAATACATGGGAAGTATTCTTTCTCCCCTATCCCCATTGATATATATATATATATATATATATATATATGATGCCAAGTGATGCCAAGATCTGTCCTACTCAACGATTGTAGCATCTGTCTGGTCAACCATTTGACCAATTCCAAAATATTATTTTAAAGAAAAACATTGAATTAAAGAAACTTCAAATGGAGGAGAGTTTTCGTATTTCAAGAGAGAAGGAACGTGCCATTCAAATGGTATAACAACATACTGGAAGAACTGGATGTTGGACTATTGTTATGATAGATTAAGGAAAGAACGCAATAGGCGACAGTTGTCACTAAATTTTAAGTTGGACCATCTTATTAAAAACAGCGACTGGACCAAGAACAAAAACTCTTCTTTTGTGATGAAACTGTCTAATAAACAACTAGATAAAGATTCCTTTTGTGCAGTAGGCTATGGTTTAAGTTTTGTGTGCTGTAACAGGGAAGCCAGCTGTGTTGGTGTCACAAAGTCTTTTTGTAATTTAGAGAAATACAGAAATTTAATCAAAGATGAAATTAATATCTGTAAGGGTCTAGTGTATGCCAGTTTGTTAAAACCAGTGGAACTAAATTGCCTTAAAAGATTTATAAGACCTATTAACACCTTAAAAAAGACAAAGATATACATATTACTAAAGCAGATAAGGCTAACACTGTTGTGATTTTAGACAAAAGTAACTATTTATCTAAAATAAATGACCTTTTAAATGATGACAAAACGCATTCTAAACTTAGTAAAAATCCCTTAGAAGCAGTTAACTGTCATTTCAATAAAAAAAAAACTGAGGTTTTTGTTGAAAGTTCTCTCACTAAAAGTTTGTCATCTTTGTCACCTTCACTGCCATATAAGTATGGACTTATCAAAAAATATGAACAGAATTTTCCAGCAAGACCTAGTTAATAAGCTATCAAATTCTAATATCTTGAACAATGTAGATTTAGTCAACAAGCTAAACAATATCAATGCTAATTTTCATTTCAAACTAGTTAGCTTTGATGTTTCCTCACTTTTCACTAAAGTTCCAGTTGATGACCTTTTAGATGTCTTAGATGATATTCATTTTCCTGTTTGAAAGTCTATTTTCAGTGAACTGATAAAATTGTGTATAAAAGACTATGTATTTCAATTCAATGGAGATTATTATACTCAAAAATTTGGTATGGAAAAGTGTAATCCCCTTCCACCTGTACATATATATATATATATATATATATATATATATATATATATATATATATATATATATACATATTCTATTATTATTATTATTATTATTTTGATTCGTCGTTGTCTCCAGCGTTAGCGAGGTAGCGCAATGAAGCAGACGAAAGAATGGCCCAACCCGCCCACATACACATGTATATACATACACGTCCACACACGCAAATATACATACCTATACATCTCAATGTACACATATATATACACACACAGATATATACATATATACACATGTATATAATTCATACTGTCTGCTTTTATTTGTCCCATCGCCACCTCGCCACACATGGAATAACAACCCCTTCCCCCCTGATGTGCGCGAGGAAGCGCTAGGAAAAGACACCAAAGGCCCTATTCGTTCACACTCAGTCTCTAGCTGTCATGTAATAATGCACCGAAACTATAGCTCCCTTTCCACATCCAGGCCCCACACAACTTTCCATGGTTTACCCCAGACGCTTCACATGCCCTGGTTCAATCCACTGACAGCACGTCGACCCGGTATACCACATCGATCCAATTCACTCTACTCCTTGCACGCCTTTCACCCTCCTGCATGTTCAGGCCCCGATCACTCAAAATCTTTTTCACTCCATCTTTCCACCTCCAAATTTGTCTCCCACTTCTCCTCGTTCCCTCCACCTCTGACACATATATCCTCTTGGTCAATCTTTCCTCACTCATTCTCTCCATGTGACCAAAACATTTCAAAACACCCTCTTCTGCTCTCTCAACCACACTCTTTTTATTTCCACACATCTCTCTTACCCTTACATCACTTACTCGATCAAACCACCTCACACCAAATATTGTCCTCAAACATCTCATTTCCAGCAGATGAATGAGTGTGTTAGTGGTTTTTGATGCACGAGACCGGGTTAGAGTGATGGGTGCTTTGAATGCAAAGGTGAGTAATGTGGCAGTTGATGGAATAATTGGTATACATGGAGTGTTCAGTGTTGTAAATGGAAATGGTGAAGAGCTTGAAGATTTATGTGCTGAAAAAGGACTGGTGATTGGGAATACCTGGTTGAAAAAGCGAGATATACATAAGTATACGCATGTAGGTAGGAGAGATGGCCAGAGAGCGTTATTGGATTACGTGTTAATTGACAGGCGTGCGAAAGAGAGACTTTTGGATGTTAATGTGCTGAGAGGTGCAACTGGAGGGATGTCTGATCATTATCTTGTGGAGGCGAAGGTGAAGATTTGTAGGGGTTTTCAGAAAAGAAGAGAGAATGTTGGGGTGAAGAGAGTGGTGAGAGTAAGTGATCTTTGGAAGGAGACTTGTGTGAGGAAGTACCAGGAGAGACTGAGTACAGAATGGAAAAAGGTGAGAACAAAGGAGGTAAGGGGAGTGGGGGAGGAATGGGATGTATTTAGGGAAGGAATGATGGCTTGCGCAAAAGATGCTTGTGGCATGAGAAGCATGGGAGGTGGGTTAATTAGAAAAGGTAGTGAGTGGTGGGATGAAGGAGCAAAATTATAAGTGAAAGAGAAGAGAGAGGCAATTGGACGATTTTTTTGCAGGGAAAAAATGCAAATGGGTGGGAGAGGTATAAAAGAAACAGACAGGAGGTCAAGAGAAAGGGGCAAGAGGTGAAAAAGAGGGCAAATGAGAGTTGGGGTGAGAGAGTATCATTAAATTTCAGGGGGAATAAAAAGATATTTTGGAAGGATGTAAATAAAGTGGGTAAGACGAGGGAGCAAATGGGAACTTCAGTGAAGGGGGCAAATGGGCAGGTGATAACAAGTAGTGGTGATATGAGAAGGAGATAGAGTGAGTATTTTGAAGGTTTGTTGAATGTGTTTGATGATGGAGTGGCAGATATAGGGTGTTTTGGTCGAGGTGGTGTGCAAAGTGAGAGGGTTAGGGAAAATGATTTGGTAAATAGAGAAGAGGTAGTAAAAACTTTACGGAAGATGAAAGCCGGCAAGGCAGCAGGTTTGGATGGTATTGCAGTGAAATTTATTAAAAATGGGGGTGACTGTAGTGTTGACTGGTTGGTAAGGTTATTTAATGTACGTATGATTCATGGGGAGGTGCCTGAGGATTGCCGAAATGCTTGCATAGTGCCATTGAACAAAGGAAAAGGGGATAAAAGTGAGTGCTCAAATTACAGAGGTATAAGTTTGTTGAGTATTCCTGGCAAATTATATGGGAGGGTATTGATTGAGAGGGTGAAGGCATGTACAGAGCATCAGACTGGGGAAGAGCAGTGTGGTTTCAGAAGTGGTAGAGGATGTGTGGATCAGGTGTTTGCTTTGAAGAATGTATGTGAGAGGTACTTAGAAAAGCAAATGGATTTGTATGTAGCATTTATGGATCTGGAGAAGGCATATGATAGAGTTGATAGAGATGCTCTGTGGAAGGTATTAAGAATATATGGTGTGGGAGGGAAGTTTTTAGAAGCAGTGACAAGTTTTTATCGAGGATGTAAGGCATGTGTACGTGTAGGAAGAGAGGAAAGTGATTGGTTCTCAGTGAATATAGGTTTGAGGCAGGAGTGTGTGATGTCTCCATGGTTGTTTAATTTGTTTATGGATGGGGTTGGTAGGGAGGTGAATGCAAGAGTTTTGGAAAGAGGGGCAAGTATGCAGTCTGTTGTGGATGAGAGAGCTTGGGAAGTGAGTCAGTTGTTGTTCGCTGATGATACAGCGCTGGTGGCTGATTCATGTAAGAAACTGCAGAAGCTGGTGACTGAGTATGGTAAAGTGTGTGAAAGAAGAAAGTTAAGAGTAAATGTGAATAAGAGCAAGGTTATTAAGTACAGTAGGGTTGAGGGTCAAGTCAACTGGGAGGTAAGTGTGAATGGAGAAAAACTGGAGGAAGTAAAGTGTTTTAGATATCTGGGAGTGGACCGGGCAGCGGATGGAACCATGGAAGCGGAAGTGAATCATTGGGTGGGGGAGGGGGCGAAGATCCTGTGAGCTTTGAAGAATGTGTGGAAGTCGAGAACATTATCTCGGAAAGCAAAAATGGGTATGTTTGAAGGAATAGTGGTTCCAACAATGTTGTATGGTTGCGAGGCGTGGGCTATGGATAGAGTTGTGCGCAGGAGGGGGGATGTGCTGGAAATGAGATGTTTGAGGACAATGTGTAGTGTGAGGTGGTTTGATCGAGTAAGTAATGTAAGGGTAAGAGAGATGTGTGGAAATAAATAGAGCGTGGTTGAGAGAGCAGAAGAGGGTGTTTTGAAATGGTTTGGGCACATGGAGAGAATGAGTGAGGAAAGATTGACCAAGAGGATATATGTGTCGGAGGTGGAGGGAACGAGGAGAAGTGGGAGACCAAATTGGAAGTGGAAAGATGGAGAGAAAAAGATTTTGAGTGATCGGGTCCTGAACATGCAGGAAGGTGAAAGGCGTGCAAGGAATAGAGTGAATTGGATCGATGTGGTATACCGGGGTTGACATGCTGTCAGTGGATTGAATCAGGGCGTGTGAAACGTCTTGGGTAAACCATGGAAAGTTGTGTGGGGCCTGGATGTGGAAAGGGAGCTGTGGTTTCGGGCATTATTGCATGACAGCTAGAGACTGAATGTGAACGAATGGGCCCTTTGTTGTCATTTCCTAGCGCTACCTCGCACACATGAGGGGGGAGGGGGATGGTATTCCATGTGTGGCGAGGTGGCGATGGGAATGAATAGAGGCAGACAGTGTGAATTGTGTGTATGGGTATATATGTATGTGTCTGTGTGTGTATATATATGAGACATTGAGGTGTATATGTATGTATATTTGCGTGTGTGGACGTGTATGTATATACATGTGTATGGGGTTGTGTTGGGCCATTTCTTTCGTCTGTTTCCTTGCGCTACCTTGCAAACGCGGGAGACAGCGACAAAGGAAAGTAATAACATATATATATATATATATATATATATATATATATATATATATATATATATATATATATATCTTTTTTTTTGTACCATTCGCCATTTCCCGCGATAGCGAGGTAGCGTTCAGAACAGAGGACTGGGACTTTGAGGGAATATCCTCACCTGGACCCCTTCTCTGTTCCTTCCTTTGGAAAATTAAAAAAAAAACCAGAGTTGAGGATTTCCAGCCCCCCGTTCCCTCCCCTTTTAGTCGCCTTCTACGACACGCAGGGAATACGTGGGAAGTATTGTTTCTCCCCAATCCCCAGGGATATATATATATATATATATATATATATATATATATATATATATATATATATATATATATATATATATATATATATATATATATATATATATATATGTATATATATATATATATATATATATATATATATATATATATATATATATATATACATATATATATATATATATATATATATATATATATATATATATATATATATATATATATATATATATATATATATATATATATATATATATATGACTTGACCCTCAACCCTACTGTACCTAATAACCTTGCTCTTATTCACATTTACTCTTAACTTTCTTTTTCCACACACTTTACCAAACTCCGTCACCAGCTTCTGCAGTTTCTCACATGAATCCGCCACCAGCGCTGTATCATCAGCGAACAACAACTGACTCACTTCCCAAGCTCTCTCATCCCCAACAGACATCATACTTGCCCCTCTTTCCAAGACTCTTGCATTTACCTCCCTAACAACCCCATCCATAAACAAATTAAACAACCATGGAGACATCACACACCCCTGCCGCAAACCTACATTCACTGAGAACCAATCACTTTCCTCTCTTCCTACACGTACACATGCCTTACATCCTCGATAAAAACTTTTCACTGCTTCTAACAACTTGCATCCCACACCATATATTCTTAATACCTTCCACAGAGCATCTCTATCAACTCTATCATATGCCTTCTCCAGATCCATAAATGCTACATACAAATCCATTTGCTTTTCTAAGTATTTCTCACATACATTCTTCAAAGCAAACACCTGATCCACACATCCTCTACCACTTCTGAAACCACACTGCTCTTCCCCAATCTGATGCTCTGTACATGCCTTCACCCTCTCAATCAATACCCTCCCATATAATTTACCAGGAATACTCAACAAACTTATACCTCTGTAATTTGAGCAGTCACTCTTATCCCCTTTGCCTTTGTACAATGGCACTATGCACGCATTCCGCCAATCCTCAGGCACCTCACCATGAGTCATACATACATTAAATAACCTTACCAACCAGTCAACAATACAGTCATCCCCTTTTTTAATAAATTCCACTGCAATGCCATCCAAACCTGCTGCCTTGCCGGCTTTCATCTTCCGCAAAGCTTTTACTACCTCTTCTCTGTTTACCAAATCATTTTCCCTAACCCTCTCACTTTGCACACCACCTCGACCAAAACACCCTATATCTGCCACTCTGTCATCAGACACATTCAACAAACCTTCAAAATACTCATTCCATCTCCTTCTCACATCACCACTACTTGTTATCACCTCCCCATTTAAGCCCTTCACTGAAGTTCCCATTTGCTCCCTTGTCTTACGCACCCTATTTACCTCCTTCCAGAACATCTTTTTATTCTCCCTAAAATTTACTGATAGTCTCTCACCCCAACTCTCATTTGCCCTTTTTTTCACCTCTTGCACCTTTCTCTTGACCTCCTGTCTCTTTCTTTTATACTTCTTGGGAGGTGAGTTTGAATGGAGAAAAACTGGAGGAAGTGAAGTGTTTTAGATATCTGGGAGTGGATCTGTCAGCGGATGGAACCATGGAAGCGGAAGTGGATCATAGGGTGGGGGAGGGGGCGAAAATTTTGGGAGCCTTGAAAAATGTGTGGAAGTCGAGAACATTATCCCGGAAAGCAAAAATGGGTATGTTTGAAGGAATAGTGGTTCCAACAATGTTGTATGGTTGCGAGGCGTGGGCTATGGATTGAGGTGTGCGCAGGAGGATGGATGTGCTGCAAATGAGATGTTTGAGGACAATGTGTGGTGTGAGGTGGTTTGATCGAGTAAGTAACGTAAGGGTAAGAGAGATGTGTGGAAATAAAAAGAGCGTGGTTGAGAGAGCAGAAGAGGGTGTTTTGAAATGGTTTGGGCACATGGAGAGAATGAGTGAGGAAAGATTGACCAAGAGGATATATGTGTCGGAGGTGGAGGGAACGAGGAGAAGAGGGAGACCAAATTGGAGGTGGAAAGATGGAGTGAAAAGGATTTTGTGTGATCGGTGCCTGAACATGCAGGAGGGTGAAAGGAGGGCAAGGAATAGAGTGAATTGGAGCGATGTGGTATACTGGGGTTGACGTGCTGTCAGTGGATTGAATCAAGGCATGTGAAGCGTCCGGGGTAAACCATGGAAAGCTGTGTAGGTATGTATATTTGCGTGTGTGGACGTGTGTATGTACATGTGTATGGGGGGGGTTGGGCCATTTCTTTCGTCTGTTTCCTTGCGCTACCTCGCAAACGCGGGAGACAGCAACGAGGTATA
>NC_092227.1:25317711-25320426 GCF_036320965.1 Panulirus ornatus
ATATTAATGGCAATTTCTCAAAGAATTGATAAGTGAATCATATGTGAATTATATTCCATCATTCGCATTAAAAAAAGACCTTGTGATAAATCAGATCGTTCAAATTTGACCAGTTTATTCAGATCATTCGTCTTTAGGGGGAGGTGGATATTCTATTTTGTACCATAACGTTTTGGTGTCAAAGATGAGAAATCTTCTCTTAGGATGATAGGACAGCTAACGAGGTTTCATGTACAGTATATGCTGAAGGTGATGGAATGGTTAAAGAGGTAATCTTCAGAGTCGAAGGTAGGAACAGGAGCATTATGTTAGTGAGTCGTGGATTTCTTAGTTGTGAAGAAAGTGAATCAATTATCATCCAACAGTTTTAAGAGTAAACATTGATTTGGAGTGATGATCATAATCCTACTGATGGAAGCGTTTTTTCAAATGATCGTTATTATACAAAATGCTCGCAAAATAAGGCCACATATGCGAGTAAAGACAACCGTCTGCAGGCATGTCTTCCTCTAAAATATACGATATTTTTGTTGAATTTGCTTTAACCTCTAGATTTAAGAGGGCAAATTGTCAATAATTGAGCGAGTTACTGTACTTCTTTCACCTGAAAACATTTGTAATATAGCATCACTTTTTCAAGGTACTTTAAGAAAACACTTCGTGAAAACACAAAATTTAAAATCTGTATATGACTGCACTATAATCTAGAATGAGCCACGGTAGATTCCAGGTTGTTAGAATGAATATTAGGCAATGGTTCGATTAAGGTATCTCCTCACGCCTGTCTTCTTGGTCTTTCTTGTTCATCTGCATCTTTTATCTTTTATCATTACTATATCTATCACCTCCTTTTCTACCTTCCTTTTTCTGTCTTATTTTTCTACTATTCCCATGAATGTGCACGTGCTTTCATAGGAAAAGGATAAAAGAGAAATCGATGAGAAAGAACAGATCTATCAGCTAGAAGACAGAAGCAATAACTTAGATTCGTAGTTTCTCAGTTAAAAGCACGACATTAAAGGAAACAGCAACTTTCCATCCGCACCTTTCTTTACCATTTACATGGCTTTTCTATACATTTTAGGAAACTTTAGTAGAACTATTATAATAGAATTTTTCATAATTCTTTTGTCACGTCCCTCTGATTCCGTTTTCTTTTTTTTTTTCATTTCCAGTTTTCCTTCATCTTTCTTCCCCAAATAGTACACATATTATAAATTTCTCTTCTGTCTAACTTCTTTTCCTCTTCTTCCTCCACACTAAATCTCTTTATCATCTCCATCATGGTTTTCCTTCTCAATTCTCTCTTATTCATAGCTTCCGTTCTTTTCTTTGACCTCCATTAACACTTCATTTTATCTTTTCCTCTTCCATCTTTCGCATCCTTTTACTCTTAATTGACTCAACACTTTCTCCTCCTTCGTCGCTTTGGCAAAATTTTACATATGAAGCAGGGGAGGGAGTCGTCAGTCAGTTTAAGACTCCTGGTGTAAACTAATTTCGTGAGTTTGCTAACAGGATGCGAAAGTTTACCTGTGAGTGGCAAGGCTAAGCAAATCAAGTCACTTGATGCTGCAGGTGTCGGACCAACTCCTTGAAGGTGAGGGTTGGAGAGTCACGCAGTCATTCAAGCGCATAGAACTTATATTAGTACTCTTCTTGGATTTAAAATTGAAACTATCAGATTTTCATTTGTTTATGCGATTCCTTCAAAATCATTGGTTATGTATTATGCCAATGGGTCAATGTATCTGAATTGTTTATCTATTTATTTCTATGTATTATACTTTGTCCCTGTCTCCCGTGTTAGCAAAGTAGCGCAGGGAAACAGACGAAAGAATGGCCTAACCCACCTACATACACATGCATATACATACACGTCCAAACACGCACATATGCATGCCTATATATCTCAAATTATACATATATGTACATACACAGACTTATTATCTACATTTGATATACTTTGTCGCTGTCTTCCGCGTTAGCGAGGTAGCGCAAAGAAACAGACAAAAGAAAGGCCCAAAGCACCCACAAACACATGTATACACGCACAAGTCCACACATGCATATATATATATATATATATATATATATATATATATATATATACATATATATATATATATATATATATATATATATATATATATATTTTATTTTTTTTTATTTTGCTTTGTCGCTGTCTCCCGCGTTTGCGAGGTAGCGCAAGGAAACAGACGAAAGAAATGGCCCAACCCACCCCCATACACAAGTATGTACACACACGTCCACACACGCAAATATACCTACCTATACATCTCAATGTACACATATATATACACATACAGACACATACATATATACCCATGCACACAATTCACACTGTCTGCCTTTATTCATTCCCATCGCCATCTCGCCACACATGGAATACCATCCCCTCCCCCCTCATGTGTGCGGGGTAGCGCTAGGAAAATACAACAAAGGCCTCATTCGTTCACATCAGTCTCTAGCTGTCATGCAATAATGCCCTAAACCACAGCTCCATTTCAGCATCCACGCCCCACACAACTTTCCATGGTTTACCCCAGACGCTTCACATGCCCTGATTTAATCCACTGACAAAACGTCAACCCCGGTATACCACATCTATCCAATTCACTCTATTCCTTGCCCGCCTTTCACCCTCCTGCATGTTCAGGCCCCAATCACTCAAAATCTTTTTCACTCCATCTT
>NC_092227.1:25320526-25349039 GCF_036320965.1 Panulirus ornatus
ACTTCTGAAACAACACTGCTCTTCCCCAATCTGGTGCTCTGTACATGCCTTCACCCTCTTAATCAATACTCTCCCATATAAATTACCAGGAATACTCAACAAACTTACACCTCTCTAATTTGAGCACTCACTTTTATCCTCTTTGCCTTTGTGTAATGGCACTATGCAAGCTTTCCGCCAATCCTCAGGAACCTCACCATGACATATACATACATCAAATAACCTTACCAACCAGTCAACAATACAGCCATCCTCTTTTATGATAAATTCTATTGTAATATCATGCAAATCCTCTGCCTTGCCGGCTTTCATTTTCCGCAAAGCTTTTACTACCTCTTCTCTGTTGACCAAAACATTTTCCCTAACCCTCTCACTTTGCACACGAACTCGACCAAAACACCCTATATTTGTCACTCTATCATCAAACACATTCAACAAACCCACAAAATACTCACTTCATCTCCTTCTGGCAACACCACTACTTGTTATTACCTTCCAATTAGCCTCCTTCCCTGAAGTTCCCATTTGCTCCCTTGTCTTACGGACTTATTTAACCTTCTTCCAAAACGTCTTTTTAGTCTCACTAATATTTAATGATACTCTCACCCCAACTCTCATTTGCCCTCTTTTTCAACTCTTGCACCTTCCTCTTGACCTCCTGCCGCTTTCTTTTATACATCTCGCTCTCATTTGCATCATTTCCCAGCAAAATTCGTCCAAATGCCTCTCTCTTCTCTTTAACTAATAATCTTACTTCTTCGTATCACCAATCACTATCCTTTGTAATTTGCCCACCTCCCACGCTTCTCGTACGACAAGCATCTTTTGCGCAAGCAATCACTGTTTCCCTAAATACACCCCATTCCTCCCCACTCCTCTTACGTCCTTAGTTCTAGCTTTTTCCATTCTCTACTCAGCCTCTCCTGGTATTTCCTCATAGAAGTCTCCTTCCGAAGCTCTCATACTCACACCACTCTCTTACCCCAACATTCTCTCTTCTTTTCTGAAAACCTCTACAAATCTTCACCTTCGCCTCTACAAGATAATGATCAGACATCCCTACAGTTGAACCTCTCAGCACCTTAACATCCAAAAGTATCTCTTTCGCACGCCTATCAATTAAAAAATAATCCAATAACGCTCTCTGGCCATCTCTCCTACTTACATACGTATACATACTTACATATGTATATGTATATATCTCGTTTTAAACAAGATATTCCCAATCACCAGTCCTTTTTCAACACATAAATCTACAAGCTCTTCACCATTTCCATTTACAACACTAAACACCCCATGTACACCGAATTATTCCCTCAACTGCCACGTTACTCACCTTTCCATTCAAATCACCCATTACTCTAACCCGGTCTCGTGCATCAAAACCACTAACACACTCATTCAGCTGCTCCCAAAACACTTGCCTCTCATGATCTTTCTTCTCATACCCAGGTGCATATGCACCAATAATCACCCATCTCTCTCCATCCACTCTCAGTTTTATCCATATCAATCTAGAATTTACTTTCTTGCAATACTATCACATGCTCCCACAACTCCTGTTTCAGGAGTAGTGCTTCTCCTTCCCTTACTCTTGTCCTTTCACTAACACCTGACTTTACTCAAAAGACATTCCCAAACCATTCTTCCCCTTTACCCTTGAGCTTCGTCTCACTAAGAGCCAAAACATTAAGGTTCCTTTCCTCAAACATATTACCTATCTCTACTTCATCCTTATCTTGTTTACATCCACACACATTTAGGCACAATACTATAAGCCTTCGAGGAAGATGAGCACTCCCCGCGTGACTCCTTCTTCTGTTTCCCCTATTAGAAAGTTAAGATACAAGGAGGGGAGGGTTTCCAGCCCCCCGCTCCCGTCCCCTTTAGTCACCCTCTACGACACGTGGGGAAAGCGTGGGAAGTACTCTTTCTCCCCTATCCCCAAGGAGGAATGGAATATATTTAGGGAAGCAGTGGTGGCTTCCGCAAAAGATGCTTGTGGCATGAGAAGCGTGGGAGGTGGACAGATTAGAAGGGGTAGTGAGTGGTGGGATGAAGAAGTAAGATTATTAGTGAAAGAGAAGAGGGAGGCATTTGTACGATTTTTGCAGGGAAGTAATGCAAATGAGTGGGAGATGTATTAAAGAAAGAGGCAGGAGGTCAAGAGGAAGGTGCAAGAGGTGAAAGAGAGGGCAAATGAGAGTTGGGGTGAGAGAGTATCATTAAATTTTAGGGAGAATAAAAAGATGTTTTGGAGGGATGTAAATAATGTACGTAAGACAAGGGAACAAATGGGAACTTCAGTGAATAGGGCTAATGGGGAGGTGATAACAAGTAGTTGTGATGTGAGAAGGAGATGGAGTGAGTATTTTGAAGGTTTCTTGAATGTGTTTGATGATAGAGTGGCAGATATAGGGAGTTTCGGTCGAAGTGGTGTGCAAAGTGAGAGGGCTAGGGAAAATGATTTTGTAAACAGAGTAGAGATAGTAAAAGCTTTGCGGAAGATGAAAGCAGGCAAGGCAGCAGGTTTCGATGATATTGCAATGGATTTTATTAAAAAAGGTGTGACTGTATTGTTGACTGGTTGGTAAGGTTATTTAAAGTATGTATGATTCATGGTGAGGTTCCTGAGGATTGGCGGAATGCTGCATAGTGCCGTCGTACAAAGGCAAAGGGGATAAGAGTGAGTACTCAAATTACATAGGTATAAGTTTGTTGAGTATTCCTGGAAAATCATGTGGGAGGGTATTGATTGAGAGGGGAAAGGCATGTACATAGCACCAGATTAGGGAAGAGCAGTGTGGTTTGAGAAGTGATAGAGGATGTGTGGATCAGGTATTTGCTTTGAGAATGTATGTGAGAAATATTCAGAAAAGCAAATGGATTTTCATGTACCATTTATGGATCTGGAGAAGGCATTTGATAGAGTTGATAGAGATGGTCTGTGGAATGTATTAAGAATATATTGTGTGGGAGGCAAGTTGTTAGAAGCGGTGAAAAGTTTTTTATCGAGGATGTAAGGCTTGTGTGCGTGTAGGAAGAGAGGAAAGTGATTCGTTGTCAGTGAATATAGGTTTGCGACAGGGGTGTGTGATGTCTCCATGGTTGTTTAATTTGTTTATGGATGGAGTGTTTAGGGAAGTAAATGCAAGTTTTGGAAAGAGGGGCAAGTATGCAGTCTGTTGTGGATGAGAGAGTTTGGGAAGTGAGTCAGTTGATTTTCGTTGATGATACCGGGCTGGACGCTGATTCACGTGAGAAACTGCAGAAGCTGGTGAGTGAGTTTGGTAAAGTGTGTGAAAGAAGGAAGTTGAGAGTAAATGTGAATAAGAGCAAGGCTATTAGGTACAGTAGGGTTTAGGGTCAAGTCAATTGGGAGGTAGGTTTGGATGGAGAAAAACTGTAGGAAGTGAAGTGTTTTAGATATCTGGGAGTGTATTTGGCAGCGAATGGAACAATGGAAGCGAAAGTGAATCATAGGGTGGGGGAGGAGGGTGAAAATTCTAGGAGCCTTGAAGAATATGTGGAAGTCGAGGCATACTCTCGGAAAGCAAAAATGGGTATGTTTGAAGGAATAGTGGTTCCAACAATGTTGTATGGTTGCGAGGCGTGGGCTATGGATAGAGTTGTGCGCAGGAGAGTGGATGTGCTGGAAATGAGATGTTTGATGACAGTATGTGGTGTGAGTTGGTTTATCGAGTAAGTGATAATAGGGTAAGAGAGATGTGTGGTAATAAAAAGAGTGTGGTTGAGTAAGCAGAAGATGGTGTTTTGAAATGGTTTGGTCTTATGGAGAGAATGAGTTAGGAAAGATTGACCAAGAGGATATATGTGTCTGAGGTGGAGGGAACGAGAAGTGGGAAACCTAATTGGTGGTGGAAAGATGGAGTCAAAAAGATTTTGAGTGATCGGGGCCTGAACATGCAGGAGGGTGAAAGGCGTGCAATGAATAGGGTGACTTGGAACAATTTGGTATACCGGGATCGACGTGCTGTCATTGGATTGAACCAGAGCATGTGAAGTGTCTGGGGTAAACCATGGAAAGTTCTGTGTGCCTGAATGTGGGAAGGGAGCTGTGGTTTCGGTGCATTATTACATGACAGCTAAAGACTGAATGTGAACGAATGTGGCCTTTGTTGTCTTTTCCTAGCGCTACCCCGCACACATGAAAGGGGGAGGGAATGTTATTTCATGTGTGGTTGGGTGGCGATGGAATGAATAAAGGCAGGCAGTATGAATTGTGTACATGTGTATATATGTATATGTCTGTGTGTGTATATACATATACGTTGAGATGTATAGGTATGTATATTTGCGTATGTGGACGTATACATGTGTTTTTGGGTGGGTTGGGCCATTCTATCGTTTGTTTCCTTGCGCTACCTCGCTAACCCGGGAGGCAGCGACAAAGCAAAATAAATAAGTAAACATAACTATACATACACACACAATATATATATATATATATATATATATATATATATATATATATATATATATATATATATATATATATATATATATATATATATATATATATATATATATATATATATATATATATATATATATATATATATATACATACAAAGAAATATCCATGTACATATTCATACGTGTTTGCCTTCATCCATTCTCGACGCCACCCCACACCAAAGGAAACTTTTTCGCTACCCAGCGCTTCAGCGAAGTAGCGTCAGGAAAACTGGCAAAAAATGGTTTTGGTGCATTACGCATGACAGCTGAACAGTGAGTGTGAATGAATGGGGTCTTTTTTGTGTGAAGCCGGAGGTAACGATGCTGTTTCCTGTTGTTGAATGTGGCGCCAGTAATGGATGAGGGCAAGGAAGTATCAATAAGTACAAGTGTATATGTGTATATGTTTGTGTTTGTGTATGTATATGCATATATATGTGTATATGATGATATGTACACATATATGTATGCATATGGATTTGGTTGAGCGTTAATGTATATTCATTTATGTGTATATGAGTGGGTTTGTGATATGAGTCTTTCCTCCTAAGGTATATATCTGAGTCATCTAATAAATTTTCATTCTTTTCTCAGAAATTCTTTTATATTTTCAAAGTTTTTCGATAAATATTTTGCCACCAGAACTGAACACCTTATTCCAGATGTGGTCTGAGTAGGAAACTGGAAAAGGGAAAGTAATGTGTCTGTCGTCTGATGCAGTATTTTGCATTGCTTTCTACGAAACATAACTTTCTGTTTGCTTCAGTATGTGCGGCTTAGCTTTGCTTTTCAAATCTTAGATGATTAGTGATTATAGCTCCAAGGACTGTCCCTTACGCTTCTATCTATGGCTTTCCAGTCACTTTATATTTGTGTTAAGTTTTTCTTTCAACAAAATGCATTTAATTGCGCCTGTCAATAATGACTTTAAATCTCCTTGACTATTACATCATTCTGTCTATACTTCTTTCAGTCATTAAAAAAGTCTCCTTTTTTTTAAATTCAGATTCAGATTCAGATTCAGATTCAGATTCTAAATTCTACTAATGAGTTCTTTTGCTGATCACTGGCACCTTACTTGTCATGCTGAGCTGCCGAGAAGCTTCCCTGATATTATAAGGAACCGGGTATACAACACCTGAGGCTATTTTGCACTTCTAGTTATTAAATATATTAGATTCCTTAAACATAATTGACGGTCGTGTGGGTGTCAACAAAGATTTTGTGAATGTGAAAAGTTTTGGTGACAGTATGATGGATGTCGTAGATGACTGTAGATTATATGAGTGGGAGAAATGAGTAATAAAGACAGAATGACGAGTGTCAATGATGACTGTTGATAGCATGGTGGTGGTAGTCTCATGAAACTCTCTTATGCTCTGTGCTGGTGCCAGTGTGATGAGTGCCAGCAGTGAGTGGTGAAGGCAGTGTTTTGAGTGCCAGTGTTGACTACGTTGGGGTCTAGTGCGTTGGATGTCAGTTATGAGGATTATCGTAGCAACGAGAAGATTACAGCGAGGATGATGAGGTGATGATGATGACTGCGGGCATTGCCTGTATGAAATGTTGTTACGATGAAGTCAGTATGTAGTACGTTTAGTTTCAGATACATGGAATTGCTGACTGTGATGATACCAATATGATCAGTGCCATCAACGGCAGGCGTTGTCACTGGTAACAGTTACAATATATTCGGGTTAAAACAGAGAACATTTATAACTGGAGCTGGTTGGAAGTCACGGACCCACTTAAAGCTACCGACTTCGCCATTTCAGGGCAAGATCTTCTCACTGACCCACCCGGTCATGGGTTACAAAAGTCCATTGACGGCACGTCGACACCGGTATACCACATTGTTCCAATTCATTCTATTCCTTGCACGCATCTCACCCTCCTGTATGCTCAGACCCCGATCGCTAAAAATCTTTTTCACTCCATCCTTCCACCTCCAATTTGTTCCCCCGCTTCTTGTTCCCTGCACCTCTAACACATACATTCTCTTTGTCAACCTTCCCTCACTCATTCTCTCCATAAGTCCAAACCATTTCAACACACCCTCTTCTGCTCTCTCAACCACACTCTCTTTATTACCACACATCTCTCTTACCCTTTCATTCGTTCAAACCTCCTCACGCCACATATTGTCCTCAAACATTATCTCTCAGAAATAACGTTCTCTCTTTCCACACATTCTTCATCGCTCCCAGAACTTTCGCTCCTACCACAATCTATGACTCACCACCGCTTCTATGGTTCCATTCGCTGCTAAGTCCACTCCCAGGTACCTGAAACATTTCTATTCCTCCAAGTTGTCTCCATTTGAATTTACATTCCACTCATCTTGTCCCTCAACCCTGTTGAAAATGATAGCATTGATTTAATCACATTTATTCTCAACTTGCTCCTTTCATACACATTTCCAAACGCACTCACCAATTTCTGTAGTTTCTCACTCAGATCAGCCATCTGGGCTGTATAATCGAAGAACAACAAATGACTCAGTTCCCAAGCCCCCTCATCTACAGCAGACAGCATTCTCGCCCCTCTCTCCAAACTTCTTGCATTTACCTCCCTAAACATCCCATCCAAAAACAAATTAAACAAACATTGAGAAATCACATACCTCTGCCGCAGACCGACCTTTACTGGGAAGCAATCACGCTCCTCTCTTCCTACTCGTACACATGCCTTACACCCTTGATAAAACTTCTCACTGCTTCTAGCAGCTTACCTCACACACCATAAGCTCTTAAGACTTTAGGCATAACTGTTCTATCAATCATACCATATGCCTTCTGCAGATCCATAAATACTACATGCAAATATACCAGTTTTTTCTATGTAGATCTTACACACATTTTTCAAAACAAACACCTGATCCACACAAACTTTACAACTTCTGAAAATACACTGCTCTTCCCCAATATGATGCACTGTACATACATTCATCCTCTGAATCAATACCTTCCCATACAATTTCCCACGAATACTCAGCAAATTTAAGCCTCTGTAGTTTGAACACTCACCTCTATCCTCTTCTTCTTCGTACAATGGCACTGTGAATGCATTCCGCCAATCCTCAGGCACTTCACAATGGTCCATACGTATAGTGAATATCCTTACCAAACAATCAACAACACAGTCACCCCTTTTTTAATAGATTCCACTGCAATACCATCTAAACTCGCCGTCTTGCCGGATTTCATCTTCCGCAAAGCTTTCACTACCTCCTGTAGCTGCCACTGTATCATGAAACACATTCAAAAACTTTCTAAATACAGTCTTCATCTCCTTAGCACTCCATCAATAGCTTTTATTACTTATCACTTGCCCCCTCCACCAATGTTCCCATTTGTTCTCTTGTCTTACGCACGTTATTTACCTTCTTCCAAAACATCCTATTCTCCCTGAGATTTAATGATACTCTCTCACCCTAACTCTCATTTGCCCTCTTTTTCAACTCATGAAACTTTCGCTTGGCGTCTTGCCGCTTTCTTTTATACATCTTTGAGTCATTTCTACTACTTTCCTGCAATTATCGTCCAAACGCCTCTCTGTCCTCTTTCACTAGCAACCTTTCTTCGGCATCCCACCACTCACTACCCTTTCTAATCCGCCCACCCCTCACCTTTCTCATGCCACACGTATCTTTTGTGCAAGCCATCACTGCTTCTCTAAATACATCCCTTTCCTCAACTTATTTGCCCTCAACTTTTGCCGTTCTACAGTGAATCTCTCCTGGTACTTTATCACATAAGTCTCCTTCCAAAGTTCACTTACTCTAACCACTCTCTTCTCAGCATTCTCTCTTCTTTTCTGAAAACCTCTACAAATTTTCACGTTCGTCTCCACAAGATAGTGATCAGGCATCGCTGCAGTTGCCCCTCTCAGTGCATTAGCATCCTAAAGTCTCTCTTTTGCACGCCTATCAATTAACACATATTCCAATAATGCACTTTAACCATTTCCCCAACTCAAATATGTATGCTTCTGTATACCTCTCTTTTTAAGCCAGGTATTCCCAATCACCAGTCTTTCCAGCACACAGATCCACAAGCTCTTCACCATTTCCATTTACAGCACTGAAAACCCCATGTACATCAATCATACCATCAACTGCCACATTCCCTATCTTCTGATTTAAATCACCCATTACTATAACCCGGTCCCTTTCATCAAAGCCGCTAATACAGTCACTCAGTTGTTCCCAAAACACTTGCCTCTCATGATCTTTCTCCTCATGACCAGTTGCATAGGCATCAATAATCACCCAACTCTCTCCTTCCACTTTCAGTTTTACCCGCAAAGAATCTAGAATTGACTTTTTTGCACTCTGCCACATAAGCACACAACGTATGCTTCAAGAGTAGTGCTACTCCTTCCTTATCTCATGTCCTCTCACCAACCCATGATTTTACTCCCAAGACTTTCCCAAACCACTCTTCCCCTTTACCTTTGAGCTTTATTTTGCTCAGAGGCAGAACATCCTGGTTTTTTCCTCAAACATACCACTTATGTTTCCTTTCTTCTCCTCTTGATTACATGCACACACATTCGAGGAGGATGAGTACTCCCCGCTTGACTCCTTATTTCTGTTTCCTTTTATGGAAATTTGAATTCAAAGAGGGGGTGTTCAAGTCCGGAATTCATTGATGTTGAATTTGAGATGATTTATTCTATTGGATCCACGTTAAAGTATCCTAGATCTTTCAGTGACAAATCCCAAAAGTTGGCTAAGAAATATTCTTATAGAGTAAACTCAAACTTCCCCTTCATACTAAGAAACCTTTAGTTCTCCCTTTTAGTGATAATGTCACATTACTTACCAGTCTCGTTAAATCCTTAAATGTAAATGTATCCTTCAACAAAAACAATGCTATAAAGATTATCTTAATCAAAACTCACAAGAAAATTCTGCGAGCTGTGTTTACGGAGTCGCCTGTAGAAGCTGTAATATGCTTTATGTTGGTCAGATTAGTATTGATCAATAAAAGCGATTTAAGCAATATAGAAATGTTGTAACTACAAGAAAAGCATCAAATGCTTTGATCACTTATGTTAAAAACTATTGACATTGTATTTACTGATGTAACGCTAATTCAGTTATTAACTGTGATACCTTTGCAAGGAGAAATATTCAATCTTCTATTACTGAATAAAGAAATAGTTGCAATATCAATATTAGTGAAGGTGTATACAAACTGGATAGTTTTGCTGTTGGCAAAATTTATGAATAGTTCCCTTTCCTATACACATCATAAAAATCTTATGACAGTAATGATGCCAGATCCGAACACCAGCCACCAGAACACCACCATTGGTAACGTTTGCTTACCAATGGCGTCTTAGTTAAGTGTTTTTCTTGTATATCAACTGACTGTTCTACATCATTTATCTCATTGTTGCGTCTCCCCTGACGATGTGATCATTACACGAAAGTGCACTTATAAATTTATCGTGATATATTTTCTCGTGGTTTATATATATATATATATATATATATATATATATATATATATATATATATATATATATATATATATATATATATATATATATATATATATATATATATATATATATATATTTTTTTTTTTTTTTTTGCTTTCTCGGTGTCTCCCGCGTTTGCGAGGTAACGCAAGGAAACAGACGAAAGAAATGGCCCAACCCACCCCCATACACATGTACATACATACGTCCACACACGCAAATATACATACCTACACAGCTTTCCATGGTTTACCCCAGACGCTTCACATGCCTTGATTCAATCCACTGACAGCACGTCAACCACGGTATACCACATCGCTCCAATTCACTCTATTCCTTGCCCTCCTTTCACCCTCCTGCATGTTCAGGCCCCGATCACACAAAATCTTTTTCACTCCATCTTTCCACCTCCAATTTGGTCTCCCTCTTCTCCTCGTTCCCTCCACCTCCGACACATATATGCTCTTGATCAATCTTTCCTCACTCATTCTCTCCATGTGCCCAAACCATTTCAAAACACCCTCTTCTGCTCTCTCAACCACGCTCTTTTTATTTCCACACATCTCTCTTACCCTTACGTTACTTACTCGATCAAACCACCTCCCACCACACATTGTCCTCAAACATCTCATTTCCAGCACATCCATCCTCCTGCGCACAACTCTATCCATAGCCCACGCCTCGCAACCATACAACATTGTTGGAACCACTATTCCTTCAAACATACCCATTTTTGCTTTCCGAGATAATGTTCTCGACTTCCACACATTCTTCAAGGCTCCCAGAATTTTCGCCCCCTCCCCCACCCTATGATCCACTTCCGCTTCCATGGTGCCATCAGCTGCCAGATCCACTCCCAGATATCTAAAACACTTCACTTCCTCCAGTTTTTCTCCATTCAAACTCACCTCCCAATTGACTTGACCCTCAACCCTACTGTACCTAATAACCTTGCTCTTATTTACATTTACTCTTATATATCTTCTTCCACAAACTTTACCAAACTCAGTCACCAGCTTCTGCAGTTTCTCACATGAATCAGCCACCAGCGCTGTATCATCAGCGAACAACAACTGACTCACTTCCCAAGCTCTCTCATCCCCAACAGACTTCATACTTGCCCCTCTTTCCAAAACTCTTGCATTCACCTCCCTAACAACCAAATCCATAAACAAATTAAACAACCATGGAGACATCACACACCTGTGCCGCAAACCTACATTCACTGAGAACCAATCACTTTCCTCTCTTCCTACACGTACACATGCCTTACATCCTCGATAAAAACTTATCATTGCTTCTAACAACTTGCCTCCCACACCATATATTCTTAATACCTTCCACAGAGAATCTCTATCAACTCTATCATATGCCTTCTCCAGATCCATAAATGTAACATACAAATCCATTTGCGTTTCTAAGTATTTCTCACATACATTCTTCAAAGCAAACACCTGATCCACACATCCTCTACCACTTCTGAAACCACACTGCTCTTCCCCAATCTGATGCTCTGTACATGCCTTCACCCTCTCAATCAATACCCTCCCATATAATTTACCAGGAATACTCAACAAACTTATACCTCTGTAATTTGAGCACTCACTCTTATCCCCTTTGCCTTTGTACAATGGCACTATGCACGCATTCCGCCAATCCTCAGGCACCTCACCATGAGTCATACATACATTAGATAACCTTACCAACCAGTCAACAATACAGTCATCCCCTTTTTTAATAAATTCCACTGCAATACCACCAAAACCTGTTGCCTTGCCGGCTTTCATCTTCCGCAAAGCTTTTACTACCTCTTCTCTGTTTACCAAATCATTTTCCCTAACCCTCTCACTTTGCACACCACCTCGACCAAAACACTCTATATCTGCCACTCTATCATCAAACACATTCAACAAACCTTCAAAACCTTCTCACATCACCACTACTATATATATATATATATATATATATATATATATATATATATATATATATATATATATATATATATATATATATATATATATATATATATATATATATATATATTTCTTTTTCCTTTGTCGCTGTCTCCCGCGTTTGCGAGGTAGCGCGAGGAAACAGACGAAAGAAATGGCCCAACCCACCCCCATACACATGTACATACATACGTCCACACACGCAAATACACACACCCACACAGCTCTCCATGGTTTACCCCAGACGGTTCACATGCCCTGATTCAATCCACTGACAGCACGTCAACCCCGGTACACCACATCGATCCAATTCACTCTATTCCTTGCCCTCCTTTCACCCTCCTGCATGTTCAGGCCCCGATCACACAAAATCTTTTTCACTCCATCTTTCCACTTCCAATTTGGTCTCCCTCTTCTCCTCGTTACCTCCACCTCCGACACATATATCCTCTTGGTCAATCTTTCCTCACTCATTCTCTCCATGTGCCCAAACCATTTCAAAACACCCTCTTCTGCTCTCTCAACCACGCTCTTTTTATTTCCAAACATCTCTCTTACCCTTACGTTACTTACT
This sequence comes from Panulirus ornatus, assembly GCF_036320965.1. Lineage (NCBI taxonomy): Eukaryota > Metazoa > Arthropoda > Malacostraca > Decapoda > Palinuridae > Panulirus > Panulirus ornatus. The sequence goes on from NC_092227.1 coordinate 25,333,025, forward strand.
CGATCAAACCACCTCACACCACACTTTGTCCTCAAACATCTCATTTCCAGCACATCCATCCTCCTGCGCACAACTCTATCCATACCCACGCCTCGCAACCATACAACATTGTTGGAACCACTATTCCTTCAAACATACCCATTTTTGCTTTCCGAGATAATGTTCTCGACTTCCACACACACATATATATATATATATATATATATATATATATATATATATATATATATATATATATATATATATATATATATATATATATATATATATATATATATATATATATCCTAAATATAGGGATATATATGTATATGTTAGGGAGAATAAAAAGATGTTCTGGAAGGAGTTAAATAAAGTGCGTAAGACAAGGGAGCAAATGGGAACTTCAGTGAATGGCGCAAAGGGGGAGGTGATAACAAGTAGTGGTGATGTGAGAAAGAGATGGAGTGAGTATTTTGAAGGTTTGTTGAATGTGTTTGATGATAGAGTGGCAAATATAGGGTGTTTTGGTTGAGGTGGTGTGCAAAGTGAGAGGGTTAGGGAAAATGATTTGGTAAACAGAGAAGAGGTAGTAAAAACATTGCGGAAGATGTAAGCCGGCAAGGCAGCAGGTTTGGATGGTATTGCAGTGGAATTTATTAAAAAAGAGGGTGACTGTATTATTGACTGGTTGGTAAGGTTATTTAATGTATGTATGACTCATGGTGAGGTGCCTTGAAGATTGGCGGAATGCGTGCATAGTGCCATTGTACAAAGGAAAAGGGGATAAGAGTGAGTGCTCAAATTACAGAGGCATAAGTTTGTTGAGTATTCCTGGTAAATTATATGGGAGGGTATTGATTGAGAGAGTGAAGGCATGTACAGAGCATCAGATTGGGGAAGAGCAGTGTGGTTTCAGAAGTGATAGAGGATGTGTGGATCAGGTGTTGCTTTGAAGAATGTATGCGAGAAATACTTAGAAAAGAAAATGGATTTGTATGTAGCATTCATGGATCTGGTTTAAGGCATATGATAGAGTTGATAGAGATGCTCTGTGGAAGGTATTAAGAATATATGGTGTGGGAGGCAAGTTGTTAGAAGCACTGAAAAGTTTTTGTCGAGGATGTAAGGCATGTGTACGTGTAGGACGAGAGGAAAGTGATTGGTTCTCAGTGAATGTAGGTTTGCGGCAGGGGTGTGTGATGTCTCCATGGTTGTTTAATTTGTTTATGGATGGGGTTGTTAAGGAGGTAAATGCAAGAGTTTTGGAAAGAGGGGCAAGTATGAAGTCTGTTGGGGATGAGAGAGCTTGGGAAGTGAGTCAGTTGTTGTTCGCTGATGACACAGCGCTGGTGGCTGATTCATGTGAGAAACTGCAGAAGCTGGTGACTGAGTTTGGTAAAGTGTGTGAAAGAAGAAAGTTAAGAGTAAATGTGAATAAGAGCAAGGTTATTAGGTACAGTAGGGTTGAGGGTCAAGTCAATTGGGAGGTAAGTTTGAATGGAGAAAAACTGGAGGAAGTAAAGTGTTTTAGATATCTGGGAGTGGATCTGGCAGCGGATGGAACCATGGAAGCGGAAGTGGATCATAGGGAGGGGGAGGGGGCGAAAATCCTGGGAGCCTTGAAGAATGTGTGGAAGTCGAGAACATTATCTCGGAAAGCAAAAATGGGTATGTTTGAAGGAATAGTGGTTCCAACAATGTTGTATGGTTGCGAGGCGTGGGCTATGGATAGAGTTGTGCGCAGGAGGATGGATGTGCTGGAACTTGAGATGTTTGAGGACAATGTGTGGTGTGAGGTGGTTTGATCGAGTAAGTAACGTAAGGGTAAGAGAGATGTGTGGAAATGAAAAGAGCGTGGTTGAGAGAGCAGAAGAGGGTGTTTTGAAATGGTTTGGGCACATGGAGAGAATGAGTGAGGAAAGATTGACCAAGAGGATATATGTGTCGGAGGTGGAGGGAACGAGGAGAAGTGGGAGACCAAATTGGAGGTGGAAAAATGGAGTGAAAAAGATTTTGTGTGATCGGGGCCTGAACATGCAGGAGGGTGAAAGGAGGGCAAGGAATCGAGTGAATTGGATCGATGTGGTACACCTGAGTTGACGTGCTGTCAGTGGATTGAATCAGGGCATGTGAAGCGTCTGGGGTAAACCATAGAAAGCTGTGTAGGTAGATATATTTGCGTGAGTGGACGTATGTTTATACATGTGTATGGGGATGGGTTGGGCCATTTCTTTCGTCTGTTTCCTTGCGCTACCTCGCAAACGCAGGAGACAGCGACAAAGCAAAAAAAAAAAAAGAAAATATATATATATATATATATATATATATATATATATATATATATATATATATATATATATATATATATATATATTGGAAGGGATCACAATTTTGCGCGTGATCAAGATATTCCTATGAGTCCACGGGGAAAATGAAACACGAATAGCTCCCAAGTGCACTTCCGTGTAATAATTACATCATCAGGGGAGACACAAGAGAGAAATATAACAGTCAGTTGATATACATCGAAGAGGTGAAGCTAGGACGCAATTTGGTAAACATGTGATTGTCCAAAACATACAACGAGCGTTCATAAACTTATCATTTTACAAATCTTATCAACAATAAAGTTATCTAATTTGTACAGACCATCACTAATATTAGGATTATTATTCTTTGTGTATTTAATAATAGAAGATTCAATGATATTTCTCTTGGTAATAGAGTTAGAGTTAACAACTGAGATGGCGTTATTCCAGTCAATACAATGATCATAGTTTTTAACATGATTAAACAAGGCATTTGATTCTTGTCCCGTTCTTATACTATGTTTATGTTGCTTAAGTCTAACAGAAAGCTCCTTATCGGTATGACCAACATAAAATTTATCACAGTTTCCACAAAGAACTTTATAGATGCAACCAAGAGAATTTTCTGGTGAATTCCTGATTAAGATATTCTTTATAGTATTATTGTTGCTAAAGGCAACATTCATATTAAAGGATTTAAGCAACATGGGAAGCAAAGTGAAATTATTATTAAAAGGGAGAACTAAAAGATTCTTGGTGTCAATGGGAGGTTGGGCCTAACTCTATAAAAAGATTTCTTTGCTAACTTAAGGGAATTATCAATGAAAGATCTAAGGTACTTTAACTTAGATCCAATAAAATATATCTTCTCAAACTCATCATCAATAAACTCTGGACTGCAAATACGTAATGCCCTTAGGAACATAGATTGAAATGATTATAATTTAACTCTGTCATGTTGAGGTGAGTAATAATGGATATGTGAGCATACATTGGTGGGTTTTCTGTATATGCTAAACTTAAACTTGTTTCCTTGTCTATGGATCATTCAATCTAAAAATGGTAACATATCATTATTTTCATTTTCTACAGTAAATTTGATGGAAGGTACTAAATTGTTAAGCAAGGGGAGAAATATTTGTAAATTTTCATTTGTTGGCCAAACACAAAGAACATCATCTACATACCTAAACCAAATTGCATTAGAAGGTAAGATATCCTTTAGTAATTTTTTTTTCAAAAATTCCATATAAAGATTACTTAGTACAGATGAAAGAGGGTTACCCATTCCCATACCAAATTTTTGAGCATAATAATCTCCATCAAATTGAAATACACAGTCTTATATACACAATTTTATCAATTTAATGAAATTAGACTTTGAAACAGGTAAATGAATATCATCCAAGACATCAAATGAATATTCTAAAAGGTCATCAACTGGAACTTTAGTGAAAAGTGAGGAAACATCAAAGCTAAGTAGTTTAAAATCAAAATTGATATTGATATTGTTTAGCTTGTTGACTAAATCTACATTGTTCATGATATTAGAATTTGATACCTTACCCACTAAAGGGCTTAATAAGGAAACTAACCATTTTGATAATCTATATGTGATGGAGCCTACTGAACTCACTATAGGTCTTGCTGGAAAATTTTCTTTGTGTGTTTTGATAAGTCCATACATATATGGCAATGAAGGGGACAAAGATGACAAACTTTTGATAAGAGAAATGTTAACTTTCAACAACAACTTCATTTCTTTATTGAAGTGAGAATTAACTGCTTCTAAGGGATTTTTACTAACTTTAGAGTATGTTTTGTTATCATTTAGAAGCTCATTCATTTTAGATAAATAGTTACTTTTGTCTATAATGACAACAGTGTTAGCCTTATTTGCTTTAGTAATATGTATATCCTTGTCTTTTTTAAGGTGTTAATAGCTCTTTTGAATCTTTTAGGGCAATTAGCTTCCACTGGTTTTGACAAACTGGCATACACTAAACCCTTGCAAATAGTAATATCATCATTACTTAAATTACTGTATTTTTCTAAATTACAAAAAGACTGTGACATCAATACAGCTGGCTTCTCTGTTAGAGCACACAAAGCTTAAACCATAGCCTAATGCACACAAGGAATCTTTATCTAGTTGTTTATTAGGCAGGTTTACCACCAAAGATGGGTTTGTGTTCTTGGTCCAGTCGCTGTTTTCAATAAGATGGTCCAACTTGCGATTTAATGGTACTTGTAGCCTATTGCGTTCTTTCCTTAATTCATCATAGTAATAGTCCAACATCCGGTTCTTCCAGTGTGTGGGTATGTTTAAAGGAATAGTGTTTCCAACAATGTTATATGGTTGCGAGGCGTGGGCTATAGATAGAGTTGTGGGGAGGAGGGTGGATGTGCTGGAAATGAGATGTTTGAGGACACTATGTGGTGTAAGGTGATTTGATCGAGTAAGTAATAATAGCTTAAGAGAGATGAGTAGTAATAAAAAGACTGTGCTTGAGTTTGGTCACGTGGTGAAAATGAGTGAGGAAAGATTGACCAAGATGATATATGTGTCAGAAGTGGAGGGAACGAGGAGAAGTGTGAGACCAAATTGGAGGTGGAAAGATGGAGTGAAAAGAATTTTGTGTGATGGGGGCCTGAGCATGCAGGAGGTGAAAGGCGTGCAAGGAATAGAGTGGATTGGAAGGATGTGGTATACCGGGGTCGACGCGCTGTCAATGGATTGAATCAGGGCATGTGAATCATCTTGGGTAAACCATAGAAAGTTCTGTGGGGCCTGGATGTGGAAAGGAAGCAGTGGTTTCGGTGCATTATTACATGACAGCTAGAGATTGAGTGTGAACGAATGTTTTTTTTTTTTTTTTTTCTTTTCCTCGCGCTACCTCGCACATATGAGGGTTGAGGGGGTTTATATTTCATGGGTGGTGGGGTGTCAATAGGAATGAATATAGGCAGACAGTATGAATTATGCACATGTGTATATATGTATACGTCTCTCTGTGTATATATATTTATATGTTGAGATGTATAGGTATGTATATCTGAGTGTGTGGACGTGTATGTATATACATGTGTATGTGGGCGGGTTGGGCCATTCTTTCGTCTGTTTCCTTGCGCTACCTCGATAACGCGGGAGACAGCGACAAAGCAAAATATATGAATATATATTTTTTGATTTTTGTTTATTTTCCTCACACACATTTCTCACAGATATTCTTCAAAGGAAACACCTGATCCACACACCCTCTACCACCTCTGAAACCACACAGCTCTTCCCCAATCTGATGCTCTGTACATGCCTTCACCCTTTCAATCAATACCCTCCCATATAATATACCAGGATACTCAACAAACTTATACCTCTCTAATTCAAGCGCTCACATTTCTCCCCTTTGCCTTTGTACAATGGCACTATGCAAGCAGTCCGCCAATCCTCAGTCACCTCACAATGAATCATACATACATTAAATAACCTTACCAACCAGTCAACAATACAGTCACCCCCTTTTTGAATAAATTTAACTGCAATACCTTCCAAACCTGCTGCCTTGCCGGCTTTCATCTTCCGCAAAGCTTTTAAAACCTCTTCTGTGTTTACCAAACCCTTTTCCCTAACCCTCTCACTTTGCACACCACCTCGACCAAAACACCCTACATCTGCCACTCTATCATCAAACACAGTCAACAAACCTCAAAGTACTCAGTCCATCTTCTCATATCACCACTACTTGTTATCACCTCCCCATTTATCCCCTTCACTGAAGTACCCATTTGCTCCCTTGTCTTACGCACTTTATTTACCTCCTTCCAAAACATCTTTTTATTCTCCCTAAAATTTAATGATACTCTCTCACTCCAACTCTCATTTGCCCTCTTTTTCACATCTTGCACCTTTCTCTTGACCTCCTGCCTCTTTTTTTTATACATCTTCCACTCATTTGCATTTTTTCCCTGTAAAAATCGTCCAAATGCCTCTCTCTTCTCTTTCACTAATAATCTTACTTCTTCAACCCACCACTCACTACCCTTCTAATCAACTCACCTCCCATGCTTCTCATGCCACAAGCATCTTTTGCGCAAGCCATCACTGCTTCCCTAAATGCATCCCATTCCTCCCCCACTCCCCTTACCTCCTTTGTTCCCACCTTTTTCCATTCTGTACTCATTCTCGCCTGGTACTTCCTCAGACAAGTCTCCTTCCCAAGCTCACTTACTCTCACCATTCTCTTCCCCCTAACATTCTTCTTTTCTGAAAACCCCGACAAACCTTCGCCTTCGCCTCCACAAGATAATGATCAGACATCCCTCCGGTTGCACCTCTCAGCATATTAAAATCCAAAAGTCTCTCTTTCGCGCGCCTATCAATTAACCCGCAATCCAATAACGCTCTCTGGCCATCTCTCCCACTTACATACGTATACTTATGTATATCTCGCTTTCTAAATCAGGTATTCCCAATCACCAGTCCTTTTTCAGCACATAAATCTACAAGCTCCTCACCATTTCCATTTACAACACTGAACACCCCATGTATACCAATTATTCCATCAACTGCCACATTACTCATCTTTGCATTCAAATCACCCATCACTATAACCCGGTCTTGTGCATCAAAACCACTAACACACTCATTCAGCTGCTCCCAAAACACTTGCCTATCATGATCTTTCTTCTCATGCCCAGGTGCATATGCACCAATAATCACCCATCTCTCTCCATCAACTTTCAGTTTTACCCATATCAATCGAGAATTTACTTTCTTACACTCTATCACATACTCCCACAACCCCTGTTTCAGGAGTAGTGCTACTCCTTCCCTTGCTCTTGTCCTCTCACTAACCCCTGACTTTACTCCCAAGACATTCCCAAACCACTCTTCCCCTTTACCCTTGAGCTTCTTTTCACTCAGAGCCAAAGCATCCATGTTCCTTTCCTCAAACATACTATCTATCTCTCCTTTTTTCTCATCTTGGTTACATCCACACACATTTAGACACCCCAATCTTAGCCTTCGAGGAGGATGAGCACTCTCCGCGTGACTCCTTCTTCTGTTTCCCCTTTTAGAAAGTCAATATACAAGGAGGGAAGGGCTTCTGACCCCTCGCTTCCGTCCCTTTTAGTCGCCTTCTACGACACGCGAGAAATTCGTGGGAAGTATTCTTTCTCCCCTATCCCCAGGGATATATATATATATATATATATATATATATATATATATATATATATATATATATATATTTTTTTTTTTTTTATACTTTGTCGCTGTCTCCCGCGTTTGCGAGGTAGCGCAAGGAAACAGACGAAAGAAATGGCCCAACCCCCCCCCCCATACACATGTACATACACACGTCCACACACGCAAATATACATACCTACACAGCTTTCCATGGTTTACCCCAGACGCTTCACATGCCTTGATTCAATCCACTGACAGCACGTCAACCCCTGTATACCAGATCGCTCCAATTCACTCTATTCCTTGCCCTCCTTTCACCCTCCTGCATGTTCAGGCCCCGATCACACAAAATCTTTTTCACTCCATCTTTCCACCTCCAATTTGGTCTCCCTCTTCTCCTCGTTCCCTCCACCTCCGACACATATATCCTCTTGGTCAATCTTTCCTCACTCATTCCCTCCATGTGCCCAAACCATTTCAAAACACCCTCTTCTGCTCTCTCAACCACGCTCTTTTTATTTCCACACATCTCTCTTACCCTTACGTTACTTACTCGATCAAACCACCTCACACCACACATTGTCCTCAAACATCTCATTTCCAGCACATCCATCCTCCTGCGCACAACTCTATCCATAGCCCACGCCTCGCAACCATACAACATTGTTGGAACCACTATTCCTTCAAACATACCCATTTTTGCTTTCCGAGATAATGTTCTCGACTTCCACACATTTTTCAAGGCTCCCAAAATTTTCGCCCCCTCCCCCACCCTATGATCCACTTCCGCTTCCATGGTTCCATCCGCTGACAGATCCACTCCCAGATATCTAAAACACTTCACTTCCTCCAAACTCACATAAGAGTGAGTGCTCAAATTACAGAGGTATAAGTTTGTTGAGTATTCCTGGTAAATTATATGGGAGGGTATTGATTGAGAGGGTGAAGGCATGTACAGAGCATCAGATTGGGGAAGAGCAGTGCGGTTTCAGAAGTGGTAGAGGATGTGTGGATCAGGTGTTTGCTTTGAAAAATGTATGTGAGAAATACTTAGAAAAGCAAATGGATTTGTATGTAGCATTTATGGATCTGGAGAAGGCATATGATAGAGTTGATAGAGATGCTCTGTGGAAGGTATTAAGAATATATGTTGTGGGAGGCAAGTTGTTAGAAGCAGTGAAAAGTTTTTATCGAGGATGTAAGGCATGTGTACGTGTAGGAAGAGAGGAAAGTGATTGGTTCTCAGTGAATGTAGGTTTGCGGCAGGGTGTGTGATGTCTCCATGGTTGTTTAATTTGTTTATGGATGGGGTTGTTAGGGAGGTAAATGCAAGAGTCCTGGAAAGAGGGGCAAGTATGAAGTCTGTTGGGGATGAGAGAGCTTGGGAAGTGAGTCAGTTGTTGTTCGCTGATGATACAGCGCTGGTGGCTGATTCATGTGAGAAACTGCAGAAGCTGGTGACTGAGTTTGGTAAAGTGTGTGGAAGAAGAAAGTTAAGAGTAAATGTGAATAAGAGCAAGGTTATTAGGTACAGTAGGGGTGAGGGTCAAGTCAATTGGGAGGTGAGTTTGAATGGAGAAAAACTGGAGGATATATATATATATATATATATATATATATATATATATATATATATATATATATATATATATATATATATATATATATATATATATATATATATATATATATATATATATATATATATATATATATATATATATATTTCAAGTACTGATTTACTGTCCGAAAGTTTTCTTTAAAAAACAATATTTCGTATTGTGTAGATATACGAGGTACCCATATTTCCTTGCTAATTCTGAGGTACAAATATTGAAAGTTGTGAGGCATGGAAAGTCTAAATTCTAAAGCCATGTTTGGGGAAAAAGAGTTTTGTTTATTTTGTATACTTTGTAGAATTTCTTGATAGGATTTCATTAACAGTCTGAGAAAAATTAATATGAAGTAAATTGCTTTTATTTTTATTCATAGTGTCCACGAAATTTAATGTTTCATGACTTTCATCAAAAGACTCAGAATGACGTATGTCTTTCAGTGAAATACAATCAATCTTTTGTGATGTTTACTTTGGGTTAGCTAGAGAGTCTTTGTATCGTTTCCTACTCATCTGAAAACTTTTTTGTTTATATAAGAATTGTTTGAAACCAGATCAAAGCTATTTTTTCCACAATTTAATACGTCTTCAGATTGATTATTCAAAGTAGTATCGAATTCTGTATCTAATTTCTTTGAAGTGCCGTTGATATCTTAAGTAGCTGTCATCAGTTCTTGTCCAGCGAAAATCTCTTGTTTTCAATGCAATTTAAGAAAACAAAAGGAGAAGATTTTAACATCGTGAATGTTTCTTTGTCATATATGATTACCACAAGTAAAGATTATCTTTGCTGAGGCAGCATTTGTTATATGAAGAGGCACCATTTGTTGAATGCTCTGGTGCTATTTATCATATGCAGAGGAAGCATTTGTTGTATACAGAGGCAGCATTTGAAAAATCACTCATTTTTAGATGTGAACATTGTTTAGTTTATTTTATATATTCGTCAAAAAAATAAACTTTTTTGCTAGCTTGGTCCAACATATGTGTTAGGAAAGCCCAACAGCTGTTCCTGTAATTAAATTACATATTCGCTTTTAGATTTAATTTCACCATTTATAAAATGAATGATATCATATGGCAATGATATGTTCATAGCTTTAATTCCAGCACCCACTACACGGAATGCTACAAACAGACGAGCATCATTACCAGTCCAAAATACCTGATTCTCATTGTTAAGAGACGTATGCATTGCAACCTTGGTTTCATGATCATTTCCTTGTTAGCATCCACAGACACACACACACACACACACACACACACACACACACACACACACACACACACACATGGGGCTCCATTATCGCTACTGATCACGAATCAGCATGGGTCAGCACGAGATCGGACCTGCATGGATTTATCCTAAGCATGACAATTGGCCAACACCCAGTGCAGGTGTTCATCTTTCCCCATAGGTCGTTCAACAAATGAGAAGTGTGTGTGTGTGTGTGTGTGTGTGTGTGTGTGTGTGTGTGTGTGTGTGTGTGTGTGTGTGTGTGTGTGAGTGTGTGTGTTTGTGTGTGTGTGTGTGTATGTGTGCGTGTGTGTATGCATAAGTAGTGGATAAGAGTAAAGGTATGATATATATCTATACATAAGGTTAAGACATGGGGCAACGCGAGTGTGAAACTTTATCCCCGTGACAAAAATTGTAATCACACGCAAATGTGAAATAATGTGGATTGAATATAGTAAAAGAATACTTCAATATGATCAAAGTTAACAGAATATAAGCTTCAGGATTCTGTATGTAAAAAGGATTTGGGATTCGACATCGTCCCTAACTTGTCGGCAGAGTTCCATGTAGAAGAATAGTTAATAAGACATAACGTCTGCTGGCAAAACACTAGCTTTCGAGTATATAGATATGGAAATATCGAGCACCTATTGTTTATTTCCAACATGAAGCCAAAACTAGAATATGCTTCTCACGTTTGGTTACCGTACATAAAGAAGCACAAAGAGCGAATAGAGAAGTTCTAGAGGAAGACAACAAAGATAGTACGAGAGTTAAGAGAGTTAAGTTTAAGGAAAAGGCTAGAGGGTTTAAATTTCCCAACCTTAAAAGAAAGAAGAGTAAAGGGTGACCGGATCACAATCATTAAAGTTTTAAAAGAGATCTATGTCGTGGACAGTGAATGGTTTTTGATGAAATGTCAGGATAGAGCAAGCAGAGGGCCTAGCAAGAAATTGAATTTAGAAATTGCTAGAAAAAAAAAGCTGTAAAAAAGTACTTTTATAGTGGAAGTAAATGGTAGATTAATGGTACATTAAGATGAATGACGGCACATTTAATGCAGACATCATGCGTACATTTAAGAAGTTCTATGATAGTAGAAAATGTTTAAGAGATGGGGGCCTCATCAATGTAGAATTAACTTTCCGTACAACAGGGAGTAACAACTACAAATAGGCAATTACACAGAAACACACATGCATGCAAGAGTCTGTCAGCCCACAGCATATTCCAAGTGTTCATCTTCCCCTCTGGGCTAATCGATAAAAGAATATCTGGTATAGGGTGGGGTAAATGTGTCATTACTATTTGTGATTTGCATTTGTGTGTTACAGCAAGAGAATTTTACACTTGTGCTGCCTCGTCTGTTAGCCCTGTATATAAGTACCGTGGCTTGTCACCTCTATCAACGCTTCATGAGATCGGACGGGTGTCAGTGGAGCTCTGGAGCAATCAGAGGTCAATTATAGACATTCTCTCTCTCTCTCTCTCTCTCTCTCTCTCTCTCTCTCTCTCTCTCTCTCTCTCTCTCTCTCTCTCTCTCTCTCTCTCTCTCTCTCTCTCTCTCTCTCTCTCTCTCTCTCTCTCTCTCTCTCTCTCCACGCTGGATACTTGTGCTAAGTCCTGATTAGAACAATCATCTTCACACAAGAGCGTCTAATTCCAATCAAATCAATTTTGATATATATATATATATATATATATATATATATATATATATATATATATATATATATATATATATATATATATATATATATATATATATATATATATATATATATATATATATATATATATATATATATATATATATATATATATATATATATATATATATATATATATATATATATATATATATATATATATATATATATATATATATATATATATATATATATATATATATATATATATATATATATATATATATATATATATATATATATATATATATATCATCCCCGGGGATAGGGGAGAAAGAATACTTCCCACGTATTCCCTGCGTGTCGTAGAAGGCGACTGAAAGGGAAGGGAGCGGGGGCTGGAAATCCTCCACTCTCGGTTTTTTCTTTTTTTTTTAAGAATGAACAGAGAAAGGGGCCAGGTGAGGATATTCCCTCAAAGGCCCAGCACTCTGTTCTTAACGCTACCTCGCAATCGCGGGAAATGGCGAATAGTATGAAAATATATAAATATATATATATATATATATATATATATATATATATATATATATATATATATATATATATATATATATATATATATATATATATATATATATATATATATATATATATATATACATTTATATTTGTATATATATATATATATATATATATATATATATATATATATATATATATATATATATATATATATATATATATACATATATTTTTGCTTTGTCGCTGTCTCCCAGGTTTGCGAGGTAGCGCAAGGAAACAGACGAAAGAAATGGCCCAATTCACCCCTATAACATGTATATACATACGTCCACACGCCAATATACATACCTATACATCTCAATGTACACGTATATATACACACACAGACACATACATATACACACATGCACACAATTCACACTGTCTGACTTTATTCATTCCCATCGTCACCTCGCCACACATGGAATAACATCCCCCCCCCCCCTCATGTGTGCGAGGTAGCGCTAGGAAAAGACAACAAAGGCCCCATTCGTTCACGCTCAGTCACTAGCTGTCATGTAATAATGCACCGACACCACAGCTCCCTTTCCACATCCAGGCCCCACAGAACTTTCCATGGTTTACCCCAGACGCTTCACATGCCCTGATTCAATCCATTGACAGTACGTCGACCACTGTATACCACATCGATCCAATTCACTCTATTCCTTGCACGCCTTTCACCCTCCTGCATGTTCAGGCCCCGATCGCTCAAAATTTTTTTCTCTCCATCTTTCCACCTCCAATTTGGTTTCCCACTTCTCCTCGTTCCCTCCACCTCCGACACATATATCCTCTTGGTCAATCTTTCCTCACTCATTCTCTCCATGTGCTTAAACCATTTCAAAACACCCTCTTCGGCTCTCTCAACCACGCTCTTTTTATTTCCACACATCTCTCTTACCCTTACATTACTTACTCGATCAAACCACCTCACGCCACATATTGTCCTCAAACATCTCATTTCCAGCACATCCACCCTCTGCGCACAACTCTCTCCATAGCCCACGCCTCGCAACTATATAACATTGTTGGAACCAATATTCCTTCAAACATAGCCATTTTTCCTTTCGGAGATAATGTTCTCGACTTCCACACATTCTTCAAGGCTTCCAGGATTTTCGCCCCCTCCACCACCCTATGATTCACTTCCGCTTCCATGGTTCCATCCGCTGCCATATCCACTCCCATATATCTAAAACACTTTAATTCCTCCAGTTTTTCTCCATTGAAACTTACCTCCCAATTGACTTGACCCTCAACCGTGCTGTACCTAATAACCTTGCTCTTATTCACATTTACTCTTAACTTTCTTCTTTCACACACTTTACCAAACTCAGTCATCAGCTTCTGCACTTTCTCACATGAATCAGCCACCAGCGCTGTATTATCAGCGAACAACAACTGACTCACTTCCCAAGTTTTCTTATCCCCAAAACACTTCATACTTGCCCCTCTTTCCAAAACTCTTGCATTCACCTCCCTAACAACACCATCCATAAACAAATTAAAGAACCATGGAGACATCACACACCCCTGCCGCAAACCTACATTCACTGAGAACCAACCACTTTCCTCTCTTCCTGCACGTACACATGCCTTACATAGTCTATAAAAACTTTTCACTGCTTCTAACAACTTGCCTCCCACACCATATATTCTTAGTACTTTCCACAGAGCATCTCTATCAAATCTATCATATGCCTTCTCCAGATCCATAAAAGCTACATACAAATCCATTTGCTTTTCTAAGTATTTCTCACATACATTCTTCAAAGCAAACACCTGATCCACACATCCTCTACCACCTTTGAAACCACATTGCTCTTCACCAATCTCATGCTCTGTACAAGCCTTCACCCTCTCAATCATTACCCTCCCACATAATTTACCAGGAATACTCAACAAACTTATACCTCTGTAATTTGAACACTCCCTCTTATCCCCTTTGCCTTTGTACTATGGCACTATGCACGCATTCCGCCAATCCCCAGGCACCTCACCATGAATCATACACACATTAAATAACCTTACCAACCAGTCAACAATACAGTCACCCCTTTTTTTAATAAATTCCACTGCAGTACCATCCAAACCTGCTGCCTTGCCGGCTTTTATCTTCCGCAAAGCTTTTACTACCTCTTTTCTGTTTACCAAATCATTTTCCCTAACCCTCTTACTTTGCACACCACCGCGACCAAAACACCCTATATCTGCCACTCTATCATCAAACACATTCAACAAACCTTCAAAATATCACTCCATGTCCTTCTCACATCACCACTACTTGTTATCACCTCCCCATTAGCCCCCTTTCACTGAAATTCCCATTTGCTTCTTTGTCTGACGGACTTTATTTACCTCCTTCCAGAACATCTTTTTATTCTCCCTAAAATTTACTAATACTCTCTCACCCCAACTCTCATTTGCCCTCATTTTCACCTCTTGCACCTTTCTCTTGACCTCCTGTCTCTCTTTTATACATCTCCCACTCATTTGCATTTTTTCCCTGCAAAAATCGTCCAAATGCCTCTCTTTTCTCTTTCACTAATAATCTATATATTTAATATATATATAATATAGATATATATATATATATATATATATATATATAAATATATATATATATTTTATTTTTATTTTCTTTGTCGCTGTCCTCCCGCGTTTTGCGAGGTAGCGCAGGACACAGACGAAAGAAATGGCCCCAACCTCCCCATACACATATATACATACGTCCACACCGCAAATATTCCATACACTACCAGCCTATCCATGGTTTTCCCCAGGCGCATCACATGCTCTATTTAATCCACTGACAGCACTCCCAACCCCGGTATACCACAACGATCCAATTCCACTCTATTCCTTGCTCTCCTTTCCCCCTCCTGCATGTTCAGGACCCCCATCACACAGAATCTTTTTCAACTCCCATCTTCCACCTCCAATTTGTTCCTCCCAACTTCTCCTCGTCCCTCCACCTCCGACACATAAATCCTCTTGGGTCATCTTTCCTCTCATCATTCTCTCCATGAGCCCAAACCATTTCAAAACAACCCTCCTTCTCTCTCCTCAACCACCTCTTTTATTCCTCACAACTCTCTTACCCCTTACGTCCACTTACCGATCAAACCACCTCACACCACATATTGTCCCTCAAACATCTCATTTCCAGCACAAATATACATCCATCTTCTGCGCAAAAAGTCTACCATAGCCACGCCCATCGCAAAACCATACAACATTGTTGGAACCACTATTCCTCTCAAACATACCCATTTTTGCTTCCGAGATAAGGTTTCTCGACTTCCACACATTCGTCAAGGCTTTCCAGATTTCGGTTCGCCCCCTCGCCTCTCCCCCACCCTATGATACACTTCCCGTTCCATGGTTCCATCGCTGCACAATCCACCCAATATCTAAAACACTTTACTTCCTACGTTTTGTTCTCCTTCAAACTTACCTCAC
>NC_092227.1:25349139-25351639 GCF_036320965.1 Panulirus ornatus
TATATATATATATATATATATTTATTTATATCTATTTTGCTTTGTCGCTGTCTACCGCGTTTGCGATGGAGCGCAAGGAAACAGACGAAAGAAATGGCCCAACCCACCCACATACATGTGTATGTACATACACGCAAATATACATACTTATACATCTCAATGTACACATATATATACACAAACAGACATATACATATATACATATGTACATAATTCATACTGTCTGCCCTTATTTATTTCCATCGCCAAGCCGCCACACATGGAATAACATCCCCCTCCACCCTCGTGTGTCCGAGGTAGCGCTAGGAAAAGACAGCAAAGTCCCCATTCGTTCACACTCATTCTCTAGCTGTCATGTAATAATGCCCGAAACCACAGCTCCCTTTCCACATCCAGGCCCCACAGAACTTTCCATGGTTTACCCCAGACGCTTCACATGCCCTGGTTCAATCCATTGACAGCACGTCGACCCCGGTATACCACATCGATCCAATTCACTCTATTCCTTGCCTGCCTTTCACCTTCCTGCATGTTCAGGCCCCGATCACTCAAAATCTTTTTCACTCCATCTTTCCACCTCCAATTTGGTCTTCCACTTCTCGTTCCCTCCACCTCCGACACATATATCTTCTTGGTCAATCTTTCCGCACTCATTCTCTCCATGTGATCAAACCATTTCAAAACACCCTCTTCTGCTCTCTCAACCACGCTCTTATTGTTCCACACATCTCTCTTACCCTTACATTACTTACTCGATCAAACCACCTCACACCACATATTTTCCTCAAACATCTCATTTCCAGCACATCCACCCTCCTGCGCACAACTCTGTCCATAGCCCACGCCTCGCAACCATACAACATTGTTGGAATCACTATTCCTTCAAACATATCCATTTTTGATTTCCGAGATAATGTTTTCGACTTCCACACATTCTTCAAGGCTCCCAGGACTTTCGCCCCCTCCCCCACCCTATGATTCGCTTCCGCTTCCATGTTTCCATCCGCTGCCAGATCCACTCCCAGATATCTAAAACACTTTACGTCCCAAAGTTTTTCTCCATTCAAACTTACCTCCCAATCGACTTGACCCTCAACCCTACTGTACCTAATAACCTTGCTCTTATTCACATTTACTCTTAACTTTCTTCTTTCACACACTTTAATAAACTCAGTCATCAGCTTCTGCAGTTTCTCACATGAATCAGCCACCAGCGATGTATCATCAGCGAACAGCAACTGACTCACTTCCCATGCTCTCTCATCCCCAACAGACTGCATACTTGCCCCTCTTTCCAAAACTCTTGCATTCACCTCCCTAACAACACAATCCATAAACAAATTAAACAACCATGGAGACATCACACACCCCTACCGCAAACTTACTTTCACTGAGAACCAATCACTTTCCGCTCTTCCTACACGTACAGATGCCTTACATCCTCGATAAAAAACTTTTCACTGCTTCTAACAACTTGCCTCCCACACCATATACTCTTAGTACCTTCCACAGAGCATCTCTATCATCTCTATTATATGCCTTCTCCAGATCCATAAATGCTACATACAAATCCATTTGCTTTTCGAAGTACTTCTCACATACATTCTTCAAAGCAAAAACCTGATCCACACATCCTCTACCACTTCTGAAACCACACTGCGCTTCCCCAATCTGATGCTCTGTGCATTCCATCACCCTCTCAATCAATACCCTCCCATATACTTTACCAGGAATACTCAACAAACTTATACCTCTGTGATCTGAGCACTCACTCTTATCCCCTTTACCTTTGTACCATAGTGCTATGCAGGCATTCCGCCAATCCTCAGGTACCTCACCAAGAATCATACACACATTAAATAACCTTACCAAACCGTCAACAATACAGTCACCCCTTTTTTTTTATAAATTCCATTGCAATACCATCCAACCTACTGCCTCTCCGGCTTTCGTCTTCCGCAAAGCTTTTGCTACCTCATCTCTATTTACCAAATCATTTTCCCTAACCCTCTCACTTTGCACACCACCTCGACCAAAACACCCTATATCTACCACTCTATCATCAGACACATTCAACAAACCTTCAATACTCACTATATCTCCTTCTCACATCACCACTACTTGTTATCATCTCCCCATTAGACCCTTCACTGAAGTTCCCATTTGCTCCCTTGTCTTACCCACTTTATTTACCTCATTCCAAAACATCATTTTATTCTCGTTAAAATTTAATGATACTCTCTCACCCCAACTCTCATTTGCCCTCTTTTCACCTCTTGCACTATTCTCTTGACCTCCTGCCTCTTTCTTTTATACATCTCCACTCATTTTCATTTTTCCCCTGGAAAAATCGTCCAAACGCCTCTCTCTTCTCTTTCACTAATAATCTTACTTCTTCATCCCACCACTCACTACCCTTTCTAATGAACTCCCCTCCCACGCTTCTCATGCCACGAGCATCTTTTGCGCAAGCCATCACTGCTTCCCTAAATATATACCG
>NC_092227.1:25354139-25441639 GCF_036320965.1 Panulirus ornatus
TCAAAAAACTTTCCATGGATTACACCAGACGCTTCACATGCCCTGGTTCAATCCATTGACATCACGTCGACCCCGGTATACCATATCGTTCCAATTCACTCTATTCCTTCCACGCCTTTCACCCTCTTGCATGTTCAGGCCCCGATCGCTCAAAATCTTTTCCCCTCCATTCTCCCACTTACAATTTGGTGTCACACTTCTCCTCGCTCCCTCCACTCTGACACATTAATCCTCTTCGTCAATCTTTCTTCACTCATTCTCTCCATGTGACCAAACCATTTAAATACACCCTCTCCTGCTCTCTCAACCACACTCTCTTTATTTCGACACATCCCTCTTACCCTTTCATTACTTCCTCGATCAAACCACATTACACAACATATTGTCATCAAACTGCCCATTTCGAACACATTCAGTCTCCTCCGCACAACACCATCTATAGCCCATGCCTCAGAACCATATAACATTGTTGGAATCACTATTTCTTCAAACGCTCCCAGAACCTTCGCCCCCTCCCCCACCTAGTGACTCACTTACGTATATATGGCTCTATCGGCTGCCAAATCCACTCCCAGATATCTAAAATTCTTCACATCCTCCCGTTTTTCTCCATTCAGACGTACCTCCCAATTGAATTGTCCCTCAACCTTACTGTTCCTAATAACTTTTCCTTTATTCACATTTACTCTTAACTTTCTTCTTTCACACACTTTAATAAACTCAGTCACCAGCTTCTGCAGTTTCTCACATGAATCAGCCACCAGCGCTGTATCATCAGGGAACAAGAACTGACTCACTTCCCAAGCTCTCTCATCCACAGCAGACTGCAGACTTGTCGTTCTTTCCAAAACTCTTGCATTCACCTCCCTAACAACTCCATCCAGAAAAATAATTAAACAACCATGGACACATCACGCACCCCTGCCGCAAACCGATTTTCAATGAAAACCAATCACTTTCCTCTCTTCCTATA
The DNA here is from genome assembly GCF_036320965.1 of Panulirus ornatus. Taxonomy (NCBI): domain Eukaryota; kingdom Metazoa; phylum Arthropoda; class Malacostraca; order Decapoda; family Palinuridae; genus Panulirus; species Panulirus ornatus. Next base: position 25,355,113 of record NC_092227.1, read on the forward strand.
CGTACAGATGCCTTACATCTTCGATAAAAACTTCTTACTCCATCTAGCAACTTGTCTCCAACACCATATATTCTTAAAACCTTACACAGAGCATTCCTATCAACTATATCATATGCCTTCTCGAGATCCATAAATGCTACATTCAAATCCATTTGCTTTTCTAAGTATTTCTCACATACATTCTTAAAAGGAAACACTTGATCCACACATCCTCTGCCACTTTTGAAACCACATTGCTCTTCCACAATCTGATGCTCTGTACATGCCTTCACCTTCTCAATGAATACACTTCCATATAATTTCCCAAGAATACTCAACAAACTTATGCCTCTGTAATTTGAGCACTCTCTTTTATCCCTTTTGCCTTTGTACAATGGCACTATGCAAGCGTTCCGCCAATCCTCAGGGACCTCACGTGAGTCATACATACATTGAATAACCTTACCAACCTGTCAACATACAGTCACCCCCTTTTTTAATAAATTCCACTGCAATACCATCCAAACCAGCTGCCTTGCCGGCGCTCATATTCCGCAAAGCTTTAACTACCTCTTCTCTATGTACCAAATCATTTTCTCTAACCCTCTCACTTTGCACACCACCTCGAACAAAACACCCTATATCTGCCACTCTACCATCAAACAAATTCAACAAACCTTCAAAATACTCACTCCATCTCCTTTTCACATCACCACTACTTGTTATCACCTCCTCATTTGCCCCCTTCACTGAAGTACTCATTTGCTCCCTTGTCTTACGCACTTTATTTACCTCCTTCCAAAACATCTTTTTATTCTCCCTAAAATTTAATGATAGTCTCTCACCCCAACTCTCATTTGTCCTCTTTTTCACCTCTTGCACCTTTCTCTTCACCTCCTGTCTCTTTCTTTTATTCATCTCCCTCTCATTTTCAGTTTTTCCCTGCAAAAACCGTCCAAATGCCTCTCTCTTCTCTTTCACTAATAATCTTACTTCTTCATCCCACCGCTCAACACCCTTTCTAATCAACCCACGTCACAAGCTTCTCATGCCACAAGCATCTTTTGCGCAAGCCATCATTGCCTCCCAAAATACATCCCATTCCTCCCCCACTCCCCTTACCTCCTTTGTTCTCATCTTTTCCATTCTGTACTCAGTCTCTCCTGGTACTTCCTCAGACAAGTCTCCTTCCCAGGCTCACTTACTCTCACATCTCTCTTCACCCCAACATTCTCTCTTCTTTTCTGAAAACCCCTACAACTATTCACCTTCACGGCCTCCATAAGATAATGATCAGACATCCCTCCAGTTGCATCTCTCAGCGCATTAACATCCAAAAGTCTCTCTTTCGAGCCTATCAATTAACACGTAATGCAATAAAGCCCTCTGGCCATCTCTCCTACTTACGAATAATTATGTATATCTCGCTTCTTAAACCAGGTATTCATAATCACCAGTCCTTTTTCAGCACATAAATCTACAAGCTCTTCACCATTTCAATTTACAACACTGAACACCCCATGTATACCAATTATTTTCTCAACTGCCACGTTACTCACCTTTGCATTCAAATCACCCATAACTATAGCCCGGTCTTGTGCATCAAAACCACTAACACACTCATTCAGCTGCTCCCAAAACACTTGCCTCTCATGATCTTCTCATGCCCAGGTGCATATGCACCCATAATCACCCATCTCTCTCCACCAACTTTCACTTTTACCACTATCAATCTAGAATTTACTTTCTTCCCCTCTATCATATACTCCCACCACTCGTGTTTCAGGAGTAGTGCTACTCCCTCCTTGCTCTTGTCCTCTCACTAACCCCTGACTTTCCTCCCAAAACATTCACAACCACTCTTCCACTTTACCCTTGAGCTTCGTTTCACTCAGAGCCAAAACATCCAGGTTCCTTTTCTCAAACATACTACCTACCTCTCCTTTTTTCTCATTTTGGTTACATCCACACACATTTAGCCACCCCAATCTGAGACTTCGAGGAGGATGAGCACTCCCAGCGAGACTCCTTCTACCGTTTCCCCTTTTAGAAAGTAAAAATGCAATGAGGGGAGGGTTTCTAGCCATCCGCTCCCGTCCCCTTTAGTCGCCTTCTGACTATATATATATATATATATATATATATATATGTATATATATATATATATATATATATATATATATATATATATATATATATATATATATATATATATATATATATATATATATATATATATATATATATATATATATATATATATTTTTTATTTGCTTTGTCGCTGTCTCCCACGTTTGCGAGGTAGCGCAAGTAAACAGGCGAAAGAAATGGCCCAACCCACCCCCATACACATGTATATACATACGTCCACACACGCAAATATACATACCTACACAGCTTTCCATGGTTTACCCCAGACGCTTCACATGCCTTGATTCAATCCACTGATAGCGGGTCAACCCCGGTATACCAAATCGATCCAATTCACTCTATTCCTTGCCCTCCTTTCCCCCTCCTGCATGTTCAGGCACCGATCACACAAAATCTTTTTCACTCCATCTTTCCACCTAAAACTTGGTCTCCCACTTCTCGTTCCCTCCACCTCCGACACATATATCCTCTTGGTCAATCTTTCCGCACTCATTCTCTCCATGTGCCCAAACCATTTCAAAACACCCTCCTCTGCTCTCTCAACCACGCTCTTTTTATTTCCACACATCTCTCTTACCCTTACGTTACTTACTCGATCAAACCACCTCACACCACATATTGTCCTCAAACATCTCATTTCCAACACATCCATCCTCCTGCGCACAACTCTATCCATAGCCCACGCCTCGCAACCATACAACATTGTTGGAACCACTATTCCTTCAAACATACCCATTTTTGCTTTCCGAGATAATGTTCTCGACTTCCACACATTCTTCAAGCCTCCCAGGATTTTTGTCCTCTCCCCCACCCTATGATCCACTTCCGCTTCCATGGTTCCATCCGCTGCCAGATCCACTCCCATATATCTAAAACACTTTACTTTCCTCCAGTTTTTCTTCATTCAAACTTACCTCCCAATTGACTTGACCCTCAACCCTACTGTACCTAATAACCTTGCTCTTATTCACATTTACTCTTAACTTTCTTCTTTCACACACTTTACCAAACTCAGTCACCAGCTTCTGCAGTTTCTCACATGAATCAGCCACCAGCGCTGTATCATCAGCGAACACCAACTGACTCACTTCCCAAGCTCTCTCATCCACAACAGACTTCATACTTGCCCCTCTTTCCAAAACTCTTGCATTCACCTCCCTAACAACCCCATCCATAAACAAATTAAACAACCATGGAGACATCACACACCCCTGCCGCAAACCTACATTCACTGAGAACCAATCACTTTCCTCTCTTCCTACACGTACACATGCCTTACATCCTCGATAAAAACTTTTCACTGCTTCTAACAACTTGCCTCCCACACCATATATTCTTAATACCTTCCACAGAGCATCTCTATCAACTCTATCATATGCCTTCTCCAGATCCATAAATGCTACATACAAATCCATTTGCTTTTCTAAGTATTTCTCACATACATTCTTCAAAGCAAACACCTGATCCACACATCCTCTACCACTTCTGAAACCACACTGCTCTTCCCCAATCTGATGCTCTGTACATGCCTTCACCCTCTCAATCAATACCCTCCCATATAATTTAGCAGGAATACTCAACAAACTTATACCTCTGTAATTTGAGCACTCACTCTTATCCCCTTTGCCTTTGTACAATGGCACTATGCACGCATTCCGCCAATCCTCAGGCACCTCACCATGAGTCATACATACATTAAATAACCTTACCAACCAGTCAATAATACAGTCACCCCCTTTTTTAATAAATTCCACTGCAATACCATCCAAACCTGCTGCCTTGCCGGCTTTCATCTTCCGCAAAGCTTTTACTACCTCTTCTCTGTTTACCAAATCATTTTCCCTAACCCTCTCACTTTGCACACCACCTCGACCAAAACACCCTATATCTGCCACTCTATCATCAAACACATTCAACAAACCTTCAAAATACTCACTCCATCTCCTTCTCACATCACCACTACTTGTTATCACCTCCCCATTTGCGCCCTTCACTGAAGTTCCCATTTGCTCCCTTGTCTTACGCACTTTATTTACCTCCTTCCAGAACATCTTTTTATTCTCCCTAAAATTTAATGATACTCTCTCACCCCAACTCTCATTTGCCCTCTTTTTCACCTCTTGCACCTTTCTCTTGACCTCCTGTCTCTTTCTTTTATACATCTCCCACTCAATTGCATTTTTTCCCTGCAAAAATCGTCCAAATGCCTCTCTCTTCTCTTTCACTAATAATCTTACTCCTTCATCCCACCACTCACTACCCTTTCTAATCAACCCACCTCCCACTCTTCTCATGCCACAAGCATCTTTTGCGCAATCCATCACTGATTCCCTAAATACATCCCATTCCTCCCCCACTCCCCTTACTTCCATTGTTCTCACCTTTTTCCATTCTGTACTCAGTCTCTCCTGGTACTTCCTCACACAAGTCTCCTTCCCAAGCTCACTTACTCTCACCACCCTCTTCACCCCAACATTCACTCCTCTTTTCTGAAAACCCATACAAATCTTCACCTCAGCCTCCACAAGATAATGATCAGACATCCCTCCAGTTGCACCTCTCAGCACATTAACATCCAAAAGTCTCTCTTTCGAGCGTCTGTCAATTAACACGTAATCCAATAACGCTCTCTGGCCATCTCTCCTACTGTCATACGTATACTTATGTATATCTCGATTTTTAAACCAGGTATTCCCAATCACCAGTCCTTTTTCAGCACATAAAGCTACAAGCTCTTCACCATATCCATTTACAACACTGAACACCCCATGTATACCAATTATTCCCTCAACTGCCACATTACTCACCTTTGCATTCAAATCACCCATCACTATAACCCGGTCTCTTGCATCAAAACCACTAACACACTCATTCAGCTTTTTCCAAAACACTTGCCTCTCATGATCTTTCTTCTGATGCCCATGTGCATATGCACCAATAATCACCCATCTCTCTCCATCAACTTTCAGTTTTACCCATATTAATCGAGAATTTACTTTCTTACATTCTATCACATACTCCCACAACTCCTGTTTCAGGAGTATTGCTACTCCTTCCCTTGCTCTTGTCCTCTCACTAACCCCTGACTTCACTCCCCAGACATTTCCAAACCACTCTTCCCCTTTACCCTTGAGCTTCGTTTCACTCAGAGCCAAAACATCCAGGTTCCTTTCCTCAAACATACTACCTATCTCTCCTTTTTTCACATCTTGGTTACATCCACACACATTTAGGCACCCCACTCTGAGCCTTCGAGGAGGTTGTGATCACTCCCCGCGTGACTCCTTCTTCTGTTTCCCATTTTAGAAAGTTAATACAAGGAGGGGAGGATTTCCGGCCCCCCGCTCCCGTCCCCTCTAGTCGCTTTCTACGACACGCGAGGAATACGTGGGAAGTATTCTTTCACCCCTATCCCCAGGGATAATATACATATATATATACACATACACACACACACACACACACACACACACATACGCACATACACACACACACACACACATACATATATATACATATGAAAAATGTAAGAAACAATTTAGAAAACAAACTTTTAGCTTGAAATGAATGAAAAAAAAAATGAATGTCACATAATGGTTCAACCTCTGGCTATGGAAAGGAAATGTACAATTTATTCACACAAACGTCAATAGCAGTTCTCATCAATTTCACCACTGTGTCAATAAGCTTCAATGACTAAGCTACATTTTTCTCCAACTTCACTATTTTCTTGTCAAAAACACCATGCATGGAAACTATCACTCCATTAACACAACTATAAACATTTACTTCCCCTTTAAAAGTTCTGGGGATGCACGAGACCTGGTTATAGTGATGGGTGATTTGAATGCAAAGGTGAGTAATGTGGCAGTTGAGGGAATAATTGGTATGCATGGGGTGTTCAGTGTTGTAAATGGAAATGGTGAAGAGCTTGTAGATTTATGTGCTGAAAAAGGACTGATGATTGGGAATACCTGGTTTAAAAAGCGAGATATACATAAGTATACTTATGTAAGTAGGAGAGATGGCCAGAGAGCGTTATTGGATTACGTGTTAATTGACAGGCGTGCGAAAGAGAGACTTTTGGATGTTAATGTGCTGAGAGGTGCAACTGGAGGGATGTCTGATCATTATCTTGTGGAGGCTAAGGTGAAGATTAGTATGGGTTTTCAGAAAAGAGGAGTGAATGTTGGGGTGAAGAAGGTGGTGAGAGTAAGTGAGCTTGGGAAGGAGACCTGTGTGGGGAAGTACCAGGAGAGACTGTGTACAGAATGGAAAAAGGTGAGAACAATGGAAGTAAGGGGAGTGGGGGAGGAATGGGATGTATTTAGGGAATCAGTGATGGATTGCGCAAAAGATGCTTGTGGCATGAGAAGAGTGGGAGGTGGGCTGTTTAGAAAGGGTAGTGAGTGGTGGGATGAAGAAGTAAGAGTATTAGTGAAAGAGAAGAGAGAGGCATTTGGACGATTTTTGCAGGGAAAAAATGCAATTGAGTGGGAGAAGTATAAAAGAAAGAGACAGGAGGTCAAGAGAAAGGTGCAAGAGGTGAAAAAAAGGGCAAATGAGAGTTGGGGTGAGAGACTATCAGTAAATTTTAGGGAGAATAAAAAGATGTTCTGGAAGGAGGTAAATAGGGTGCGTAAGACAAGGGAGCAAATGGGAACTTCAGTGAAGGGCGTAAATGGGGAGGTGATAACAAGTAGCGGTGATGTGAGAAGGAGATGGAATGAGTATTTTGAAGGTTTGTTGAATGTGTCTGATGACAGAGTGGCAGATATAGGGTGTTTTGGTCGAGGTGGTGTGCAAAGTGAGAGGGTTAGGGAAAATGATTTGGTAAACAGAGAAGAGGTAGTAAAAGCTTTGCGGAAGATGAAAGCCGGCAAGGCAGCAGGTTTGGATGGTATTGCAGTGGAATTTATTAAAAAAGGGGGTGACTGTATTGTTGACTGGTTGGTAAGGTTATTTAATGTATGTATGACTCATGGTGAGGTGCCTGAGGATTGGCGGAATGCGTGCATAGTGCCATTGTACAAAGGCAAAGGGGATAAGAGTGAGTGCTCAAATTACAGAGGTATAAGTTTGTTGAGTATTCCTGGTAAATTATATGGGAGGGTATTGATTGAGAGGGTGAAGGCATGTACAGAGCATCAGATTGGGGAAGAGCAGTGTGGTTTCAGAAGTGGTAGAGGATGTGTGGATCAGGTGTTTGCTTTGAAGAATGTATGTGAGAAATACTTAGAAAAGCAAATGGATTTGTATGTAGCATTTATGGATCTGGAGAAGGCATATGATAGAGTTGATAGAGATGCTCTGTGGAAGGTATTAAGAATATATGGTGTGGGAGGCAAGTTGTTAGAAGCAGTGAAAAGTTTTTATCGAGGATGTAAGGCATGTGTACGTGTAGGAAGAGAGGAAAGTGATTGGTTCTCAGTGAATGTAGGTTTGCGGCAGGGGTGTGTGATGTCTCCATGGTTGTTTAATTTGTTTATGGATGGGGTTGTAAGGGAGGTAAATGCAAGAGTCCTGGAAAGAGGGGCAAGTATGAAGTCTGTTGGGGATGAGAGAGCTTGGGAAGTGAGTCAGTTGTTGTTCGCTGATGATACAGCGCTGGTGGCTGATTCATGTGAGAAACTGCAGAAGCTGGTGACTGAGTTTGGTAAAGTGTGTGGAAGAAGAAAGTTGAGAGTAAATGTGAATAAGAGCAAGGTTATTAGGTACAGTAGGGGTGAGGGTCAAGTCAATTGGGAGGTGAGTTTGAATGGAGAAAAACTGGAGGAAGTGAAGTGTTTTAGATATCTGGGAGTGGATCTGTCAGCGGATGGAACCATGGAAGCGGAAGTGGATCATAGGGTGGGGGAGGGGGCGAAAATTTTGGGAGCCTTGAAAAATGTGTGGAAGTCGAGAACATTATCTCGGAAAGCAAAAATGGGTATGTTTGAGGGAATAGTAGTTCCAACAATGTTGTATGGTTGCGAGGCGTGGGCTATGGATAGAGATGTGCGCAGGAAGATGGATGTGCTGGAAATGAGATGTTTGAGGACAATGTGTGGTGTGAGGTGGTTTGATCGAGTAAGTAACGTAAGGGTAAGAGAGATGTGTGGAAATAAAAAGAGCGTGGTTGAGAGAGCAGAAGAGGGTGTTTTGAAATGGTTTGGGCACATGGAGAGAATGAGTGAGGAGAGATTGACCAAGAGGATATATGTGTCGGAGGTGGAGGGAACGAGGAGAAGAGGGAGACCAAATTGGAGGTGGAAAGATGGAGTGAAAAAGATTTTGTGTGATCGGGGCCTGAACATGCAGGAGGGTGAAAGGAGGGCAAGAAATAGAGTGAATTGGATTCATGTGGTATACCGGGGTTGACGTGCTGTCAGTGGATTGAAGCAAGGCATGTGAAGCGTCTGGGGTAAACCATGGAAAGCTGTGTAGGTATGTATATTTGCGTGTAAGGACGTGTGTATGTACATGTGTATGGGGGGGGGGGGGGTTGGGCCATTTCTTTTATCTGTTTCCTTGCGCTACCTCGCAAACGCGGGAGACAGCGACAAAGTATAAAAAAAAAAAAAAAAAAATGTATATATATATATATATATATATATATATATATATATATATATATATATATATATATATATATATATATATATATATATATATATATATATACATATATATATATATATATATATATATATATATATATATATATATATATATATATATATATATATATATATATATATATATATATATATACATATATATATATATATATATATATATATATGTATATATATATATATATATATATATATATATATATATATATATATATATATATATATATATATATATATATATATATATATATATATATATATATATATATATATATATATATATATATATATATATATATATATATATATATATATATATATATATATATATATATATATATGAAAGCCTGCAAGGCAGCAGGTTTAAATGGTATTGCAGTGGAATTTATTGAAAAAATAGGTGACGTGCCTAAGGATTGGCGGAATACTTGCATATTGCCATTGTACAAAAGCAAAGGTGACAAAGGTGAGTGCTCAAATTACAGAGGTATAAGTTTGTTGAGTATTCCTGGTAAATTATATGGGAGGGTGTTGATTGGAAAGGTGAAGGCATGTACAGAGCATCAGAGGGGAAGAGCAGTGTTGTTTCAGAAGTCGTAGAGGATGTGTGGATCAGGTGTTTGCTTTGATGAATGTATGTGAGAAATACTTAGAAAAACAAATGGATTTGTATGTAGCATTTATGGATCTGGAGAAGGCATATGATAGAGTTGTTAGAGATGATCTGTGGAAGGTATTAAGAATATATGGTGTCGGAGGCAAGCTGTTAGTAGCAGCGAAAATGTAAGGCATGTGTACGTGTAGAAAGATAGGAAAGTGACTGGTTCGCAGTGAATGTAGATTTGCGGCAGGAGTGTGTGATGTCTCCATTGTTGTTTAGTTTGATTATGGATGTGGTGTTTAAGGAGGTGAATGCAAGAGTTTAGGAAAGAGGAGCACGTATGCACTCTGTTGGACCAATGAGATAGCTTGGGAAGTGAGTCAGTCGTTGTTCGCTGATGATACAGCGCTTGTGGCTGATTCATGTGAGAAACTGCAAAAGCTGGTGACTGATTTTGGTAAAGTGTGTGAAAGAAGAACGTTGAGAGTAAATGTGAATAAGAGCAAGTTTATTAGGTACAGTAGGGTTGAGGGTCAAGTCAATTGGGAGGTAAGTTTGAATTGAGAAAAACTGGATGAGGTGAAGTGTTTTAGGTATATGGGAGTGAATTTGGCAGCGAATGGAACCATGGAAGCGAAAGTGAATCATAGGATGGGGGAGTTGGCGAAAATTCTGTGAGCCTTGAAGAATGTATGGAAGTCGAGAACATTATGTCGGAAAGCAAAAATGTGTATGTTTGAAGGAACAGTGGTTCCAAAAATGTTGTATGGTTGCGAGGCGTGGGCTATGGATAGAGTTGTGCGGAGGAGAGTGGATGTGCTGAAAATGTGATGTTTGAGGACAATATGTGATGTGAGGTGGTTTGCTCGAGTAAGTAATAATAGGGTAAGAGAGATGTGTGGTAAAAAAAAGAGTGTGGTTGAGAGAGCAGAAGAGGGTATTTTGAAATGGTTTGGTCACATGGAGAGAATGTGTGAGGAAAAATTGACCAAGAGGATATATGTGTCAGAGGTGGAGGGAACGAGAAGTGGGAGACCAAATTGGAGGTGGAAAAGGACGGAAAAAGACTTTGAGTAATCGGGGCCTGAACATGCAGGAGTGTGAAAGGCTTGCAAGGAATAGAGTGAATTGGAAGGATGTGGTATACCGGGGTCGACCTTCTGTCAATGGATTGAACCAGGGCATGTGAAGCGTCAGGGGTAAACCATGGAAAGTTCTGTGGGGTTCGGATGTGGAAAAGGAGCTGTGGTATCGGTGCATTATTACATAACAGCTAGATACTGAATATGAACGAATGGGGCCTTTGTTGTCTTTTCCTAGCGCTACCTCGCACACGGGGAGGGAGGGATTTTTTATTTCATGCGTGGCGAGGTGGCGATGGGAATGAATAAAGGCAGACAGTATGAATTATGTACATGTGCATATATGTATATGTCTGTGTGTGTGTGTGTATATATATATATATATATTTTCTTTTTCTTCCATACTATTCGCCATTTCCCGCGTTAGCAAGGTAGCGTTAAGAACAGAGGACTGGGCCTCTGAGGGAATATCCTCACCTGGCCTCGTTCTCTGTTAATTCTTTTGGAAAATCAAAAAAAAAAAAAAAAAAAAAATATATATATATATATATATATATATATATATATATATATATATATATATATATATATATATATATATATATATATATATATTTTTTGCTTTGTCGCTATCTCCCGCGTTTACGAGGTAGCGCAAGGAAACAGACGAAAGAAATGGCCCAACCCACCCACATACACATGTATATACATACGTCCACACACGCAAATATACATACCTACACAGCTTTCCATGGTTTACCCCAGACGCTTCACATGCCCCGATTCAATCCACTGACAGCACGTCAACCCCGGTATACCACATCGCTCCAATTCACTCTATTCCTTGCCCTCCTTTCACCCTCCTGCATGTTCAGGCCCCAATCACACAAAATCTTTTTCACTCCATCTTTCCACCTCCAATTTGGTCTCCCTCTTCTCCTCGTTCCCTCCACCTCCGACACATATATTCTCTTGGTCAATCTTTCCTCATTCATTCTCTCCATGTGCCCAAACCATTTCAAAACACCCTCTTCTGCTCTCTCAACCACGCTCTTTTTATTTCCACACATCTCTCTTACCCTTACGTTACTTACTCGATCAAACCACCTCACACCACACATTGTCCTCAAACATCTCATTTCCAGCACATCCATCCTCCTGCGCACAACTCTATCCATAGCCCACGCCTCGCAACCATACAACATTGTTGGAACCACTATTCCTTCAAACATACCCATTTTTGTTTTCCGAGACAATGTTCTCGACTTCCACACATTCTTCAAGGCTCCCAGAAATTTCGCCCCCTCCCCCACCCTATGATTCACTTCCGCTTCCATGGTTCCATCCGCTGCCAGATCCACTCCCAGATATCTAAAACACTTCACTGCTTCCAGTTTTTCTCCATTCAAACTCACCTCACAATTGACTTGACCCTCAACCCTACTGTACCTAATAACCTTGCTCTTATTCACATTTACTCTTAACTTTCTTCTTTCACACACTTTACTAAACTCAGTCACCAGCTTCTGCAGTTTCTCACATGAATCAGCCACCAGCGCTTTATCATCAGCGAACAACAACTGACTCACTTCCCAAGCTCTCTCATCCCCAACAGACTTCATACTTGCCCCTCTTTCCAAAACTCTTGCATTCACCTCCCTAACAACCCCATCCATAAACAAATTAAACAACCATGGAGACATCACACACCCCTGCCGCAAACCTACATTCACTGAGAACCAATCACTTTCCTCTCTTCCTACACGTACACATGCCTTACATCCTCGATAAAAACTTTTCACTACTTCTAACAACTTGCCTCCCACACCATATATTCTTAATACCTTCCACAGAGCCTTCTATCAACTCTATCATATGCCTTCTCCAGATCCATAAATGCTACATACAAATCCATTTGCTTTTCTAAGTATTTCTCACATACATATATGTAGATATATATATATATATATATATATATATATATATATATATATATATATATATATATATATATATATATATATATATATATATATACATATATATATATATATATATATATATATATATATATATATATATATATATATATATATATATATATATATATATATATATGTATATATATATATATATATATATATATATATATATATATATATATATATATATATATATATATATATATATATAATATTTTTTTTCTCTTTAATTTTCCATAAGAAGGAACAAAGAAGGGGGCCAGTTGAGGATATTCCCTCAAAGGCCCAGTCCTCTCTTCTTAACGCTACCGAGGTATCCCGGGATATGGCGAATAGGGGATAGGGTAGAAAGAATACTTCCCACGCATTCCTCACGTGTCGTAGAAATCGACTAAAGGGATCGGATCCGGGGGCCAGAAACCCTCCCCTCCTTGTATTTCAACTTTCTAAAAGGAGAAACAGAAGAAGGAGTCACGCGGGGAGTGCTCATCCTCCTCGAAGGCTCAGATTGGTGTGTCTAAATGTGTGTGGATGTTACCAAGATGAGAAAAAAGGAGAGATAGGTAGTATGTTTGAGGAAAGGAACCTGGATGTTTTGGCTCTGAGTGAAACGAAGCTCGAGTAAAGGGGAAGAGTGGTTTGGGGATGTCTTAGGAGTAAAGTCAGGGGTTAGTGAGAGGACAAGAGCAAGAGAGGAGTAGCACTACTCCTAAAACAGGAGCTGTGGGAGTATGTGATAGAGTGTAAGAAAGTAAATTCTATATTGATATGTGTAAAACTGAAAGGTGATGGAGAGAGAGATGGGTGATTAATGGTCCATATGCACCTGGGCATGAGAAGAAAGATCATGAGAGGCAAGTGTTTTGGGAGCAGCTGAACGAGTGTGTTAGTGGTTTTGATGCACAAGATCGGGTTATAGTGTTGGGTGATTTGAATGCAAAGGTGAGTAATGTGGCAGTTGAGGGAATAATCGGTATACATGGAGTGTTCAGTGTTGTAAATGGATATGGTGAAGAGCTTGTAGATTTATGTGCCGAAAAAGGACTTGTGATTGGAAATACCTGGTTTAAAAAGCGATATATACATAAGTATACGTATGTAAGTAGGAGAGATGGCCAGAGAGCGTTATTGGATTACGTGTTAATTGATATTCGCGCGAAAAAGAGACTTTTGAATGTTAATGCGCTGAGAAGTACAACTGGAGGGATGTCTGATCACTATCTTGTGGGGGTTTTCAGAAAAGAAGAAAGAATGTTAGGGTGAAGAGAGTGGTGAGAGTAAGTGAGCTTGGGAAGGAGAATTGTGTGAGGGAGCACAAGGAGAGACTTTATACAGAATGGAAAAAGGTGAGAACAAAGGAGGTAAGGGGAGTGGGGTAGGAATGGGTTGTATTTAGGGAAGCAGTGATGGCTGGCGCAAAAGATGCTTGTGGCATGAGAAGTGTGAGAGGTGGGTTGATTAGAAAGGGTAGTGAGTGGTGCGATGAAAATATAAGATTATTAGTGAAAGAGAAGAGAGAGGCATTTCGACTATTTTTACAGGGAAAAAATGCAAATGCTTGGGAGATGTATAAAAGAAAGAGGCAGGAGGTCAAGAGAGAGGTGCAAGAGGTGAAAAAGAGGGCGAATGAGGGTTGGGGTGAAAGAGCATCACTAAATTCTAGGGAGGATAAAAAGATGTTTTGGACGGAGGTAAATAAAGTGCGTAAGACAAGCAAATGGGAACTTCAGTGAATGGGGCTAATGTAGAGGTGATAACAAGTAGTGGTTATGTGAGAAGGAGATGGAGTGAGTATTTTGAAGCTTTGTTGAATGTGTTTGATGATAGAGTGGCAGATATAGGGTGTTTTGGTCGAGGTGGTGTCTAAAGTGAGAGGGTTAGGGGAAATGATTTGGTAAACAGAGAAGAGGTAGTAAAAGCTTTGCGGAAGATGAAAGCTGGTAAGGCAGTAGGTTTGGATGGTATTGCAGTAGAATTTACTAAAAAAGGGTGTGACTCTATTGTTGACTGGTTGGTAAGTTTATTTAATGTATATATGATTCATGGTGAGGTGCCTGATGATTGGCGGAATGCTTGCATAGTGCCATTGTACAAAGGCAAAGGGGATAAGAGTGAGTGCTCAAATTAGAGAGTTATAAGTTTGTTGAGTATTCCTGGTAAATCATAAGGGAGGGTATTGATTGAGAGGGTGAAGGCATGTACAGAGCATCAGATTGGGGAAGAGAAGTTTGGTTTCAGAAGTGGTAGGGGATGTTTGCTTTGAAGAATGTATGAGAGAAATGCTTAGAAAAGCAAATGGATTTGTATGTAGCATTTATGGATATGGAGAAGGCATGTGATTGAGTTGATAGAGATGCTCTGTGGAAGGTATTAAGAGTATATGGTGTGGGAGGCAAGTTGTTAGAAGCAGTGAAAAGTTTTTATTGAGGATGTAAGGCATGTGTACGTGTAGAAAGAGAGGAAAGTGATTGGTTCTCAGTGAATGTAGGTTTGCGGCAGGGGTGTCTGATGTCTCCATTGTTGTTTAATTTGTTTATGGATGGGGTTGTTAGTGATATGAATGCAAGAGTTTTGGAAAGAGAGGCAAGTATGTAGTCTGTTGTGGATGACGAGAGCTTGGGAAGTGAGTCAGTTGTTGCTCGCTGATGATACAGCGCTGTTGGATGATTCATGTGAGAAACTGCGGAAGGTGGTGACTGAGTTTGGTAAAGTGTGTGAAAGAAGAAAGTTAAGAGTAAATGTGAATAAGAGCAAGGTTATTAGGTACAGTAGGGTTGAGGATCAAGTCAATTAGGGATGTAAGTTTCAATGGTGAAAAATGGGAGGAAGTAAAGTGTTTTAGATATCTGGGAGTGGTTTTGGCAGCGAATCGATCCATCAAAGCGGAAGTGAGTCATAGGATGGGGGAGGGGGCGAAAATTCTGGGAGCCTTGAAGAATGTTTGGAAGTCGAGAATAATATCTCGGAAAGCAAAAATGGGTATGTTTGAAGGAAGAGTGGTTCCAACAATGTTGTATGGTTCCGAGGCGTGGGCTATGCATAGAGTTGTGCGCAGGAGGGTGGATGTGCTGGAAATGAGATGTTTGAGGACAATATGTGGTGTGAGGTTGTTTGATCGAGTAAGTAATGTAAGGGTAAGATAGATGTATGGAAATAAAAAGAGTGTGGTTGAGAGAGAAGAAGAGGGTGTTTTGAAATGGTTTGGTCACATGGATAGAATGAGTGAGGATAGATTGACCAAGAGAATATATGTGTCAGAGGTGGAGGGAGCGAGGAGAAGTGGAGACCAAATTGGAGGTGGAGAGATGGATTGAAAAAGATTTTGAGTGATCGGAGCCTGAACATACAGGAGGGTGAAAAGCGTGCAAGGAATGGAGTAAATTGGAACGATGTGGTATAAAGGGGTCGACGTGCTGTCAATGGATTGAACCAGGGCATGTAAAGCGTCTGGGGTAAACCATGGAAAGTTCTGTGGGTCCTGGAGGTGGAAAGGGAGCAGTGGTTTCGATGCTTTATTACTTGACAGCTAGAGACGGAGTGTGAACGAATGGGGCCTTTGTTGTCTTTTCCTAGCGCTACCTCGTACATATGAAAGGGGGAGGGGGTTGTTATTCCATGTGTGGCGAGGTAACGATGGGAATAAATAAAGGCAGATAGTATGAATTATGTACATGTATATGTATGTATATGTCTGAGTGTGTATATATATGTGTATATTGAGATGTATAGGTATGTATATTTGAGTGTGTTGACGTGTATGTATATTCAGGTGTACGTGGGTGGGTTGGGGCAATCTTTTGTGTGTTTCCCTGCGCTACCTCGCTAACGCGAGAGACAGCGACAAAGCAAAATACGTAGATAAATGAAATATATATATATATATATATATATATATATATATATATATATATATATATATATATATATATATATATATATATATATATATATATATATATATATATATATATCCAATCGAGGGAAGAAAGAGGTATTTGGACGATTTTTCATGGAAAAAATGTAAATGACTGGGAGTTGTATAAAAGAAAGAGGCAGGAGGTCAAGAGAAAGGTGCAAGAGATGAAAAAGAGGGCAAATGAGAGTTGGGTGAGAGAGTATCTTTAAATTTTAGGGAGAATAAGATTTTTGGAAGGAGGTAAATAAAGTGCGGGAGACAAGGGAGCAAATGGGAACTTTAGTGAAGGGGGCAAATGGGGAGGAGATAACAAGTAGTGGTTATGTAAAAAGGAGATGGGGTGAGTGTTTTGGAGATTTGTTGAATGTGTTTGATGATAGAGTGCAGATATAGTGGGTTTTGGTCGCGGTGGTGTGCAAAGTGAGAGGGTTAGGGAAAATGATTTGGTAAACAGAGAAGAGGTAGTAAAAGTTTTGCGGAAGATGAGAGCCGGCAAGGCAGCAGGTTTGGTTCGTATTTCATTGGAATTTATTAAAAAAGGTGCTAAGTGTATCGTGAGGGAAGGGTGAAGGTTCTGAGGGCGTTGAAGAATAAGTGAAAGGCAAGAACGTTATCTTGGATAACGTTATATCGTTGCAAGGCCTTGGGCTATAGATGAGGTTGTGCGAAGGAGGATGGATGTGTCGGAATTTAAATGTTTGGGGACAGTATGTGGTAGGAGGTTGTTTGACCGAGAAAGTAATGAAAGGGTAAGTGAGATGTGTGGTAACAAAAAGAGTATGGTTGACAGGGCAGAAGAGGGTGTATTGAAATGGTTTGGTCACATGAAGAGAATGAGTGAGGAATGTTTGACAAAGAGGATATATATGTAATAAGTGGAGGAAACAAGAAGTGGGAGACCATATTGGATGTGAAAGGATGGAGTGAAAAAGATTTGGAGCGATAGGAGCCTGAACATATAATTGGATGAAAGGCATGTATGGAATAGAGTGAATTGGAATGATATAGAGTTCCAGGGTTGACTTGCTGTCAATGGATTGAGGCAGGGCATTTATATATATTGGAAAGGATCACAATTTTGCTCGTGATCAAGTAAATTCCTATGAGTCCATGATGAAAATGAAACACGATAAGTTCCCAAGTGCACTTTCGTGCAATAATTATATCATCAGGGGAGACACAAGAGAGAAATATAGCAGTCAGTTGATATGCAAAGAAGAGACGTAGCTAGGACGCCATATGGCGTCCTATATATTCACTTATCTATTTACTTATTTCTTCGTTCATTCTTAATCATATTTGATATCCGTTTCCTGCCTCAGCAAGGCAGTGCAAGGGAACAGGCGAACTGCCCATCCGCTCATACACACACACACACACACACACACACACATTATAGGGATAGGGGAGAAAGAATACTTCCCACGCACTCCTCACGAGTCGAAGGCGACTACAGGGGACGGGAGCAGGGAGCTGGAAACCCTTCTATACTTGTATCTTCACTTTCTAAAAGGGGAAACAGAAGAAGGGGTCACGCGGAGAGTGCTCATCCTCCTTCAAGGCTCAGATTGGGGTGTCTAAGTTTGTGTGGATGTAACTAAAATGAGAAAAAAAAGGAGAGATAGGTAGTATGTTTGAGGAAAGGAGCCTGGATGTTTTGGCTCTGAGTGAAACGAAGCTCAAGGGTAAAGGGGGAGAGTGGCTTGGGAATGTCTTGGAAGTAAAGTCAGGGGTTAGTGAGAGGACAAGGGTAAGGGAAGGAGTAGCACTACTCCTGAAAGAGGAGTGGTGGGAGTATGTGATAGAGTGTAAGAAAGTAAACTCTAAATTGATGTGGGTAAAATTGAAAGTGGATGGAGAGAGATGGGCGATTATTGGTGCATATGCACCTGGGCATGAGAAGAAAGATCATGAAAGGCAAGTATTTCGGGAGCAGCTGAGTGAGAGTGCTAGTAGTTTTGATGCACGAGACCGGGTTATAGTGATGGTTGATTTGAATGCAAAGGTGAGTAAGGTGGCAGTTGAGGGAATAATTGGTATACATGGGGTGATCAGTGTTGTAAATGAAAATGGTAAAGAGCTTGTAGATGTGTGTGCTGAAAAAGGACTAGTGATTGAGAATATCTGGTTTAAAAGAGAGATATACATAAGTATACGCATGTAAGTAGGAGAGATGGCCAGAGAGCATTATTAGATTACGTGTTAATTGATAGGCGCGAAAAAGAGAGACTTTTAGATGTTAAGGTGCTGAGAGGTGCGACTGGGGGGATGTCTGATCATTATCTTGTGGAGGCGAAGTTGAAGATTTGTAGAGGTTTTCAGAAAAGAGGAGAGAATGTTGGGGAAAGAGAGTGGTGAGAGTAGGTGAGCTTATGAAGGAGACTTGTGTGAAGAAGTACCAAGAGAGACTGAGTACAGAATGGAAAAAGGTGAGAACAAAGGACGTAAGGGTAGTGGGGAAGGATGGGGATGAATTTAAGGAAGCAGAGATGGCTTGCACAAAAGATGCTTCTGGTATGAGAAGCGTGGGAGGTGGGCAGATTAGAAAGGTTAGTGAGTGGTGTGATGAAGAAGTAAGATTATTAGTGAAAGAGAAGAGAGAAGCATTTGAACGATTTTTCCAGGGAAATAATGCAAATGAGTGGGATGTATAAAAGAAAGAGACAGGAGGTCAAGAGAAAGGTGCAAGAGATGAAAAGTGGGCAAGTGAGAGCTGGGGTGAGAAAGTATCATCAAAATTTAGGGAGAATAAAACTATGTTTTGGAAGGAGGTAAATAAAGTGCGTAAGACAAGGGAACAAATGGGAACATCAGTGAAGGGGACTAATGGGCAGGTGATAACAAGTAGTGCTGATGTGAGAAGATGGAATGAACATTTTGAAGGCTTGTTGAATGTGTTTGATGATAGAGTGGCAGATAAAGGGTGTTTTGGTCGAAGTGGTGTGCAAAGTGAAAGGGTTAGGGAGTATGATATGGTGAAGAGAGAAGAGTTAGTTAAAGCTTTGCGGAAGATGAAAGCTGGCAAGGCAGCGGGTTTGGATGGTATTGCAGTGGAATTAATGGAAAAAGTTGGTGACTGTATTGTTGACTGGTTGGTAAGGTTATCTAATATATGTATGACTTATGGTGAGGTGCCTGAGGGTTGCAGGAATGCTTGCATAGTACCATTGTACAAAGGCAAAGGGAATAAAACTGAGTGCTCAAATTACAGAGGTATAAATTTGTTGAGTACTCATGTGAAATCATACTCGAGGGTATTGATTGAGAGGGTGAAGGTATGTACAGAGCATCAGACTGGGGATGAGCAGCGTGGTTTCAGAAGTGGTAAAGGATGTGTGGATCGGGTGTTTGCTTTGATGAATGTATATGAGAAATACTTAGAAAAGCAAATGGATTTGTATTTAGCATTTATGGATCTGGAGAAGGCATATGGTAGAGTTGATTGAGATGCTCTGTGGAAGGTATTAAGAATATATGGTGTGGAGAGCAAGTTGTTAGAAGCAGTGAAAGGTTTTATCGAGGATGTAAGGCATGTGTACGTGTAGGAAGAGAGGAAAGTGATTTGTTCTCAGTGAATGTTGGTTTGCGGCAGGGGTGCGTGATGTCTCCATGTTTGTTTAATTTCTTTGTGGAAAGGGGTTGCTAGGGAGGTGAATGCAAGAGTTTTCGAAAGAGGGGTAAGTATGCAGTCTGTAGTGGATGAGAGAGCTTGGAAAGTGAGTCAGTTGTTTTTCGGAGATGATACAGCGCTGGTAGCTGATTCTTGTGAGAAACTGCAGAAGCTGGGAACTGCGTTTGGGAAAGTGTGTGAAAGAAGAAAGCTGAGAGTAAATGTGAATAAGAACAAGGTTATTAGGTACAGTAGGGTTGAGGGACAAGTCAATTGGGAGGTAAGTTTAATGGAGAGAAACTTTAGGAAGTGAAGTGTTTTAGATATCTGGGAATGGATTTGGTAGTAGATGGATCCATGGGGGAGGGAGCGAAAGTTCTGGGATCGTTGAAGAATGTGTGGAAGTCGAGAACATTATCTCAGAAAGCAAAAATGGGTATGTTTGAAGGAATAATGGTTTCAACAATGTTATATAGTTGCGAGGCGTAGACTTTAAACAGAGTTGTGCGGAGGAGGGTGGATGTGCTGGAAATGATATGTTTGAGGACAGTTGTGGTGTGAGGTGGTTGATCGAGTTAGTAATGATAGTGCAAGAGCGATGTGTGGTAATAAAGAGAGTGTGGTTGAAAGAGCAGATGAGGGTATTTTGAAATTGTTTGGTCACATCGAGAGAATGAGTGAGGAAAGATAGACCAAGAGGATATATGTGTCAGAGGTGGAGGGAACGAGGGGAAGTGAGAGACCAAATTGGAGGTGGAAAGATGGAGTGAAAAAGATTTTGAGTGATCGGGGCCTGAACATGCAGGAGGGTGAAATGCGTGCAAGGAATAGAGTGAATTGGAACGATGTGGTATATCGGGGTCGACGTGCTTTCAATGGATTGAATCAGGGCATGTGAAGCGTCTGGGGTAAACCATGGAAAGTTCTGTGGGTCCTGGAGGTGGAAAGGGAGCAGTGGTTTCAGTGCATTATACATGACAGCTAGAGACTGTGAACGAATGTGGCCTTTGTTGTCTTTTCTTAGCGCTACCTCGCGCACATGCGGGGGAGGGGGTTGTTATTTCCTGTGTGCCCATTCGTTCACACTCAGTCTCTAGCAGTTATATGAAATACACCGAAACCATAGCTCCCTTTACATATCAAGGCCCCATATCATTAGGGTTTAGGGATGAAGAATATTTCACAATTACTACTTACGTGTCGTAGAAGGCGACTAAAGGGAACGGGAGTTGCGGGCGAGAAGCCCTCCCCTCCTTGTATCTTAACTTTCTAAAAGGGGAAGCAGAAGAACGAGTCACGCGGGGAGTGCTCATCCTCCTCGCAGGCTTAGATTGGGGTGTCTAAATGCGTGTGGATGTAAACAAGATGAGAATAAAGGAGATATAGGTAGAGTGTTTGAGGAAAGGAACCTGGATGTTTTGGCTCTGAGTGAAACGAAGCTCAGGGTAGAGGAGAAGAGTGGTTTGGGAATGTTTGGAAGTAAAGTCAGGTGTTGGCGAGAGGACAAGAGAAAGGGAAGGAGTAGCAATACGGAAACAGGAGTTGTTGGAGTATATGATAGACAGTAAGAAAGTAAACTCTAGCTTAAAATGGATAAAACTGAAAGCGGATGTAGAGAACCGGGTGTTTATTGGTGCATATGCACCTGAGCAGAAGAAAGATCATGAGAGGCAAATGTTTTGGAAGCAGCTTAGTGGTGTGTGATAGTAGTTTTGATGCACGAGACTAGGTTATAGTGATAGGTGATTTGAATGAAAAGGTGAATAATGTGGCAGTTGCGGGAATAATTGGTGCACATGGGGTGTTCAGTGTTATAAATGGGAATGCTGAAGAGCTTGTACATTTGTGTGCTGAAAAAGGACTGGTAATTAGAAACACCTTGTTTAGATACAGAGATATACATTAATATACGTATGTAAGTAGGAAAGACGGCCAGAGGGTGTTAGTGGATTACGTATTAATTGATAGGTGCGAGAAAGAGAGAGTTTTGATGTTAACGTGCTGAGAAGTCCAGCTGGAGGGATGTCTGATCATTCTCTTGTGTAGGCGAAGGTGAGATTTGTAGAGGTTTTCAGAAAAGAAGAAAGAATGCTGGGTGAAGAGAGTGGTGAGAGTAAGTGAGCTTGAGAAGGAGACATGTGTGAGGAAGTACCAGGAGAGACTGAGTGCAGAATGGAAAAAGGAGAGACCAAAGGACGTAAGAGGAGTGGGGGAAGAATAGGATGTATTCAGGGAAGGGATGATGGCTTGTGCAAAAGATACTTGTGGCATGAGAAGCGTGATAGGTGGGCAGATTAGAAAGGGTAGTGAGTGGTGAGATGAAGAAATAAGATCATTAGTTAAACAGAAGAGAGAGGTATTTGTACGAGTCTTGCAGGGAAATAGTCCAAATGACTGGAAGATGTATAAAAGAAAGAAGCAGGAGGTCAAGAGAAGGGTGCAAGATCTGAAAAAAGAGGGCAAATGAGGGTTGGGGTGAGAGAGTATCATTAAATTTTGGGGAGAATAAAAAGATGTTTTGGATGGTGGTAAATAAAGCGCGTAAGACAAGAGAACAAATGGGAACATCGGTGAAGGGGGATAATGGGTAGGTGATAACATGTAGTGGTTATGTGAGAAGGAGATGGAGTGAGTATTTTCAAGGTTTGTTGAATGTGTTAGATCATAGGGTGGCAGATATAGGGTGTTTTCGACGAGGTAGTGTGCGAAGTGAGAGGGTTAGGGAGAATGATTTGGTTTATAGAGAAGACGTATTAAAAGTTTTCCCGAAGATGAAAGCCGGCAAGGCAGCGGGTTTGGAAATTATTGCAGTGTAATCTATTAAAAAAGGGGGTGACTGTGTTGTTGACTAGTTGGCAAGGATATTCAAAGCATTTACGACTCACAGTGAGTTACCTGAGGATTAGTGGAATGCATGCATAGTCCCAACGTACAAAGTCAAAAGGGATAAAGGTGAGTGCTCAAACTATAGAGGTATAAGTTTGTTGAGTATTCCTTGGAAATCATACGGGCGGAATGAACCATGGAAGCATAAGTGAGTCACAGGGTGGTGGAGGGGGCGAAAGTTCTCAAAGCGTTGAAAAATGTGTGGAAGGCGAGAGCATTATCTCGGAAAGCAAAAATGGGTATGTTTGAAGAAATAGTGGCTCCAACAATGTTACATGGTTGCGAGGCGTGGGCTATAGATGGAGTTGCGTGGAGTATGGTGGATGTGTTGCAAACCGGAATGTTTGAGGATAATATGTGGTGTGAGGTGGTTTGATCGAGTAAGTAATGAAAGCGTAAGAGAGATGTGTGTTAATGAAAAGAGTGTGGTTGAGACAGCAGTAGAAGGTGCTTTGAAATGTTTGATCACATGGAGAGAATGAGTGAGGAAAGATTGACAAAGAGGCTATATGTCTCAGAGGTGGAGGGAACGAGGAGAAGTAGGAGACCAAATTGGAGGTGGAAAGATGGAGTGAAAAAGATCTTGAACGATCGGGGCCTGAACATACAGCAGGGGGAAAGGCATGGAAGGAATAGAGTGAATTGGAACGATGTGGAATACCGGGTTCGACGTGCTGTCAGTGGATTGAACCAGGGCATGTGAAGCGTCTGGGGTAAAACATGGAATGTTTTGTGGGGCCTGGATGTGGAAAGGGAGCTGTGATTTCGGTGCATTATACATGACAGCTAGAGACTGATTGTGAATGAAAGTGACCTTTGTTGTGTTTTTCTAGCGCTACCTCGCGCACTTGCGGGGGGAGAGGATTTTTGTTTCATCTGCGGCGGTGTGGCGACTGGAATGAATAAAGGCATCAAGTATAAATCGTATAAATCATGTACATGTGTATATATGTATATGTCTGTGTATGTATATATATATATATATATACCTTGAAATGTATAGGTATGTATATATGCGTGTGTGGACGTTTATGTATGTAGATGTGTATGTGGGTGGTTTGGGCCATTCTTTTGTCTGTTTCGTTGCGCTACCTCGCTGAGGCAGGAGACAGCGACAAAGTATGATAATTAAATAGATAAACAATTTTAACTCTCTAAAAGGGGAAACAGAAGAAAGAGTCACGCGAGGAGTGCTCATCCCCATCGAAGGCTCAGATTGGGGTGTCTAAATGTGTGTGGATGAAACCAAGATGAGAAAAAAGAAGTGATAGGTAGTATGTGTAAGGAAAGGAGCCCGGAGATTCTGGCTCTGAGTGAAACGAAGCTCAAGGTTAAAGTAGAACAGTGGTTCGGGAATGTCTTTGGACTATAGTCAGGGATTGGTGAGAGGACAAGAGCAAGGGAAAGTGTAGCACTACTCCTGAAACAGAAGTGGTGGGAGTATGTTATGGAATGTAAGAAAGTAAACTCTAGATTGATATGGATAAAACTGAAAGTGGATGGAGAGAGATGGGTGATTATTGGTGCATATGAACCTGGGCATGAGAAGAAAGATCATGAGAGGCAATGGTTTGGGTAGCAGCTGAGTGAGTGTGTTAGTTGTTTTGATGCACGAGACCGGGTTATGGTGATGGGTGATTTGAATGCAAAAGTGAGTAATGTGGCAGTTGAGGGAATAATTGGTGTACATGGGGTGTTCAGTGTTGTAAATGAAAATGGTGAAGAGCTTGTTGACCTGTGCGATGAAAAAGGACTGGTGATTAGGAATACCTGGTTTAAAATGAGATATGCATAAGTAAATGTATGTAAGTAGGAGAGATGCCCAGAGAGCCTTATCGGATTACGTGTTGATTGATAAGCGCACGAAAGAGAGACATTTGGATGTTAATATGCTGAGAGGTGCGTGCGTGAAAGAAGAAAGCCGAGAGTAAACGTGAATAAGTAAATGTGAATAAGGTACAGTAGGATTGAGGGATAAGTCAATTGGGAGGTAAGTTTGAATGGAGAAAACCTGGAGGAAGTGAAGTGTTTTAGGTATCTGGGAGTGGATCTGGCAGCGGATGGAACAATGGAAGCGGAAGTGAGCCATAGGGTGGGGGAGAGGGCGAAAGTTTTGGGAGCATTGAAAAATGTGTGGAGGGCGAGAGCTTTATCTCGGAAAGCAAAAATGACTATGTTTGAAGGAATAGTGGCTCCGACAATTCTATATCGTTGCGAAGCACGGGCTATAGATAGAGTTGTGCGGAGGAGGGTGAATGTGCTGGAAATGAGATGTTTGAGGACAATATGTGGTGTGAGGTGGTTTGATCGAGTAAGTAACGAGAAGGTAAGAGAGATGTGTGGTAAAAATAAGAATGTGGTTGAGAGCAGAAGAGGGTGTTTTGAAATGGTTTGGTCACATGGAGAGAATGAGTGAGGAAAGATTGATCAAGAGGATATATATCAGAGGTGGAGGGAACGAGAAGTGGGTGACCAAATTCGAGGTGGAAAAAAAGATGGAAAAAATGGAGTGAAAAAGATTTTGAGTGATCGGGGCCTGAACATGCTGGAGGGTGAAATGCGTGCAAGGAATAGAGTGAATTGGAACGATGTGGTATACTGGGGTCGACGTGCTATCAGTGGATTGAACCAGGGCATGTGAAGCGTTTTGGGTATACCATGGAAAGTTTTTTTTTTGTGGTGCGTGGATGTGGAAAGGGAGCTTTGTTTTCGGTGCATTATGTATATGACAGTTAGAGACTGAGTGTGAACAAATGTGGCCTTTGTTTTCTTTTCCTAGTGCTACCTCGCGCACATGTGGGGGAGGGGGTTGTCATTTCATGTGTGGCGGGGTGGCGACGGCAATGAATAAGGGCAGACAGTATGGCTTATGTCCGATAACACTGACGCCAAACCAGAGGGCGAGGGAAACGAGTACATCAAACTTAAAGTCGTAGGGCAGGATTCGAATGAAATCCATTTTCGTGTCAAAATGACTACACAAATAGGCAAGCTAAAGAAGTCATACAGTGAACGTGTGGGTGTTCCAGTCGCATCACTTCGTTTTCTCTTTGATGGACAACGCATAAACGATGAGGAAACTCCCAAAGCGCTGGAAACGGAAAATGATGATGTAATTGAAGTGTACCAGGAACAGACCGGTGGTCATTGATGTAACACATTCCCGCGAGTGTAGGACTAAGGCAACGTTAGGTTAAGGAAGTTTATTTTCACAACACGAGTACCTTTAATTTTTTTCTGACTGAAAAGTTGTGCACAGACTCAGTTGTGTGTGCCAGTGATTTTAAGTAGAATTTTGTATGAGTCTCCTGCAGTGTATGTAACTTGCAGTTTGTAGTATTAGAGTGATGTATAAATTGGAAAACTTGGAAAAGATTCCCTTGATTGTGATACTCTCAGAGTGGATGGTACGAGTGTATTGGTACTTCCTTGAATGGATGATACCTGTATACTTTAGAGTTGTATGTATTCTATTGGTATTAAATGTTAAATGACAAGACTTATTGATTTGTAAAATCTTGTCAGAAATTGGTGAATTTTTTTTTTTCTTTTCGAAGTTCATGCTTTGGATGTTATCTTGTTTGTAGCATATTTGAAACTATACATCAGTAATGGGCCATCTGTAGCCCAAAGCAGATTTTATCAGTTGAAATTAATAGTACTTCAGGGGAGAGTGTCTTGAACTTCCCACAGTTGAGACTCTACAGCTGGATATCATGTCATGTGTATGGACATGTGTATTAGATGCAGCTGGACATCTTCACTGCTGTGAAAGGAAATAGACTCTATGAGTTTTATGTGTAATTCTTATTCAAATACATTTTGAAATTGCCTCATGTACAAGTTTGTATCTTTGTCATTTCTAAATATTTTCATGGCTGCAATAGTGAGAATAAAGTGAAGGAATGTTTACAAAATATTCAAGTGATACTAGTATGACTAATGAGATATTCTAAGCACAATTTTTTTTTCTGTCACAAGGGTAAAGCAAGGGATAAGTATTTTTGATTGAAAATATAGTTTAGGTTTAATGTTGAAAACAAAAAAGATATTTATTGCTGTGTGCAGTGGGATGAAAATCAATAGATTTCAGAGAGCAACAGCAAAGGAAGACTTTAAGTAAGTTTACCTGATATTAGTTGGTAAGAAAGAACAGGAAGCTAGTTCAGATTTTGAATTGCTAAGTGATTGATCAATGGAGGTTTATGCATTAAAAACAAAATGATTTGAATGATGGGAATATTAAGACCTTTTTTTTTTATCTGTTACTATGTATATCCATCGTGAAAGTAGTACTTTTTTTTATTAATGCTTATATGTTTTATCCCTGGGGATAGCGGAGAAAGAATACTTCCCACGTATTCCCTGCGTGTCGTAGAAGGCGACTAAAAGGGGAGGGAGCAGGTGGCTGGAAATCCTCCCCTCTTTTTTTGTTTTTTTAATTTTCCAAAAGAAGGAACAGAGAATGGGGCCAGGTGAGGATATTCCCTCAGAGGCCCAGTCCTCTGTTCTTAACGCTACCTTGCTAATGCGGGAAATGGCGGATAGTTTGAAATATATATATATATATATATATATATATATATATATATATATATATATATATATATATATATATATATATATATATATATTTGTCTGTGTGTTTATATATATGTGTACGTTGAGATGTATTGGTATGTATATGTGCGTGTGTGGACGTGTATGTGGGTGGGTTGGGCCATTCTTTCATCTGTTTCCTTGCGCTACCTCGCTAACGCGGGAGACAGCGACTATAATGTTTATATCGACGCAAATCAGTTTACACCACCTAAGATAGTGTCCAGGTGTGAAGTAGCAGCTGACGTGCCGACATACCACATGAGCCCGGCCTTGGCCCCTGGGCCCCGCCTCAGTAGCATCTTAGCTGTTGTAGGACAGAAGAATAACTTGTTGTTCTTCCCTACTTATGTCCTGGATTTTCGTTATTTTATTTCCTTTCTTTTCTTTCGTATCTCTACCCCCAACTATGGTTGGAAATACTCAACTTACAAGTGACAAGATAGCTTCTATTGTTGCACTTTACAATGAAAAATAGACACTTAAGGAAATTTGTATATTTCACTGTTGTGAGCTTAGGATCATTACAACGATGGCCTGAGCATAAAACGCGATTTAAAGTAACACCAAGGACTGCTCAGTGATGTGTCAGTGAGATCAGTGCAGGTTCGCTTTCACGGGGATCTTAAGTACCGAAGCTGTGGGTTGCGTCCCAAACCGTTCGTAACCGGCAGGCACCAGTTGAAAAGAGATTTTTACAAGAAATGTGTAGCATGGGATACGGCTAAGTTTGAGTATCATGTGGTGTCTAAGGTGGCCGTGGTGGGCTGTGATGCATTTGACACCAAGGACATTGCTAGCTGTGTAAAGTTCCCTGCTTCACTTACGGTATGGGATTGAAGACGTTGTAGTGTTGCCAGAGAACCTATGAACAGACATAGTTAACTTGAGCTACTGCTTGATAATCTAGATTCGTTCAAAAGCTGTAAGGGCAGGAAGGGGCTGTCTGCCACACTGCAAAACTAGTCACGGAATGGGTTAAGGGCAGTGCAGTGGAGCTTTTCATTGAATGGCTTGAGAATTCACTGAATCTGAATCAAACAGAAAACTGGTAGACGCTTATGAAAACGAAATCATATGACGGTGATACTTCGTCGCTGCCTAAGCTGGTGGCAGCCATTCGTGAAATTTGGGCAAAGGTGGAATCTTCACTTCACTCTGAAGAGATATATGCAACAATCACCACTGGAAAGAGAAATTAAAACGGTGAGTAATTCGTTTTAATACATCCTCAGACAGCATGGGGAAGATACAGGTGTTGATGTCCTTAAAAGCACAGAGGTAGCAGTGAGGCGTGCAGATGGGCACTGGAGGGAAGGTGGGCACTAATTATGTGACCTGACTTCTGACCTTCCTCTCCTTATATTGTGTGTGGACAGGGTTATTCTGGTCCTATGTCCACTATTTTTTCAGAAATAGCCCATCAAATAATAAAGAGATTGTTTATAAAGTTCCATGTAAAGACTGTAATCAATTTCATATCGGACAATCGGGGAAGTACTTGGGAACTAGGATCTCACAACGTAAGTTTAGTGTTAGGATAGCCCAACAGAGCAACGACTCATTTCAACGGAAAGGTGCTTTTGATAACCATATCGAGTAGGAAGGAACTAAGACCAAAGCTAAATCAAATTGTTTAAGTGAAAGAAATGTAATTGAATCATGTATGATCTCTGGCACCTTTGATCATAATGCTAATATGTCCTTTGGCCATTATATATGTGAAAGACTGATAACTGAAATAATAATTAAGAAGTATCCAGCAAAATAACACTGTCCTCATACAATATACGGAAAGGAAGGTCAGATGTCAGGTCACATACTTAATGCCCATCTGCACTTCACGGGTATTATGAAAAACCATCTCACTGCTACCTCTGTGCTTTTCAGGACCTCAATACCAGTATCTTCCCCACTCTGTCTGAGGATGTAATAAACGGAAGTACTCACCGTTTTTATTTTCTATTTCCAGTGGTGACGTTGCGTATATATATATATATATATATATATATATATATATATATATATATATATATATATATATATATATATATATATATATATATATATATATATATATATATATATATATATATATATATATATATATATATATATATATATATATTTTTTTTTTTTTTTTTTTTTTATACTTTGTCGCTGTCTCCCGCGTTTGCGAGGTAGCGCAAGGAAACAGACGAAAGAAATGGCCCAACCCCCCCCCATACACATGTATATACATACGTCCACACACGCAAATATACATACCTACACAGCTTTCCATGGTTTACCCCAGACGCTTCACATGCCATCATTCAATCCACTGACAGCACGTCAACCCCGGTATACCACATCAATCCAATTCACTCTATTCCTTGCCCTCCTTTCACACTCCTGCAAGTTCAGGCACCGATAACACAAAATCTTTTTCACTCCATCTCTCCACCTCCAATTTGGTCTCCCACTTCTCCTCGTTCCTTCCACCTCCGACACACATATCATCTTGGTAAATCTTTCCTCATTCATTCTCTCCATGTGCCCAAACCATTTCAAAACACCCTCTTCTGCTCTCTCAACCACGCTCTTTTTATTTCCACAAATC
The DNA here is from genome assembly GCF_036320965.1 of Panulirus ornatus. NCBI lineage: Eukaryota > Metazoa > Arthropoda > Malacostraca > Decapoda > Palinuridae > Panulirus > Panulirus ornatus. The sequence goes on from NC_092227.1 coordinate 25,385,138, forward strand.
TCTCTTACCCTTACGTTACTTACTCGATCAAACCACCTCACACCAAACATTGTCCTCAAACATTTCATTTCCAGCACTTCCATCCTCCTGCGCACAACTCTATCCATAGCCCACGCCTCGCAACCATACAACATTGTTGGAACCACAAGTCCTTCAAACATACCCATTTTTGCTTTCCGAGATAATGTTCTCGACTTCCACAAATTATTCAAGGCTCCCAGGATTTTCACCCCCTCCCCCACCCTATGATCCACTTCCGCTTCCATGGTTCCATCCGCTGCCAGATCCACTCCCAGATATCTAAAACACATTACTTTCTCCAGTTTTGCTCCATTCAAACTTACCTCCCAATTGACTTGACCCTCAACCCTACTGTACCTAATAACCTTGCTCTTATTCCCATTTACTCTTAACTTTCTTCTTTCACACACTTTACCAAACTCAGTCACCAGCTTCTGCAGTTTCTCACATAAATCAGCCACCAGCGCTGTATCATCAGCGAACAGCATCTGACTCACTTCCCAAGCTCTCTACTCCCCAACAGACTTCATACTTGCCCCTCTTTCCAAAACTCTTGCATTTACCTCCCTAACAACCCCATCAATAAACAAATTAAACAAACATGGAGACATCACACACCCCTGCCGCAAACCTACATTCACTGAGAACCAATCACTTTCCTCTCTTCCTACACGTACACATGCCATACATCCTCGATAAAAACTTTTCACTGCTTCTAACAACTTCCCTCCCACACCATATATTCTTAATACCTTCCACAGAGCATCTCTATCAACTCTGTCATAAGCCTTCTCCAGATCCATAAATGCTACATACAAATCCATTTGCTTTTCTAAGTATTTCTCATATACATTCTTCAAACAAACACCTGATCCACACATCCTCAACCACTTCTGAAACCACACTGCTCTTCCCCAATCTGATGCTCTGTACATGCCTTCACCCTCTGAATCAATAAGCTCCCATTTAATTTACCAGGAATACTCAACAAACTTATATCTCTGAAATTTGAACACTCACTCTTATCCCCTTTGCCTTTGTACAATGGCAATATGCACGCATTCCGCCAATCTTCAGGCACCTCACCATGAGTCATACATACATTAAATAACCTTACCAACCAGTCAATAATACAGTCACCCCCTTTTTTAATAAATTCCACTGCAATACCATCCAAACCTGCTGCCTTGCCGGCTTTCATCTTCTGCAAAGCTTATACTACCTCTTTTCTGTTTACCAAATCGTTTTCCCTAACCCTCTTACTTTGCACACCACCTCGACCAAGACACCCTATATCTGCCACTCTATCATCAAACACATTCAACAAACCTTCAAAATACTCACTCCATCTCCTTCTCACATCCCCACTACTTGTTATCACCTCCCCATTTGCGCCCTTCACTGAAATTCCCATTTGCTCCCTTGTCTTACGCACTCTATTTACCTCCTTCCAGAACATCTTTTTATTCTCCCTAAAATTTAATGATACTCTCTCACCCCAACTCTCATTTGCACTCTTTTTCACCTCTTGCACCTTTCTCTTGAGCTCCTGTCTCTTTCTTGTATACATCTCCCACTCAATTGCATTTTGTCCCTGCAAAAATCGTCCAAATGCCTCTCTCTTCTCTTTCACTAATAATATTACTTCATCCCACCACTCACTATCCTTTCTAATCAACCCACATCCCGCTCTTCTCATGCCAGAAGCATCTTTTGCGCAATCCATCACTGATTCCCTAAATACATCCCATTCCTCCCTCACTCCCCTTACTTCCATTGTTCTCGCCTTTTTTCCATTCTGTACTCAGTCTCTCCTGGTACTTCCTCACACAAGTCTCCTTCCCAAGCTCACTTACTCTCACCACCCTCTTCACCCGAACATTCACTATTCTTTTCTGAAAACACCCACAAATCTTCACCTTAGCCTCCACAAGATAATGATCAGATAGCCCTCCCAAAATATATATATATATATATATATATATATATATATATATATATATATATATATATATATATATATATATATATATATATATATATATATATATATATATATATATATATATATATATATATATATATATATATATATATATATATATATATATATATATATATATATATATATATATATATATATATATATATATATATATATATATATATATATATATATATATATACATATATATATATATATATATATATATATATATATATATGTATGTATATATGTGCATCTCATTTCCAGCACATCCATCCTCCTGCGCACAACTCTATCCATAGCCCACGCCTTGCAACAATACAACATTGCTGAAACCACTATTCCTTCAAACATACCCATTTTTGCTTTCCGAGATAATGTTCTCGACTTCCACACATTCTTCAAGGCTCCCAGAATTTTCCCCCCTCCCCCACCCTATGATCCACCTCCGTTTCCATGGTTCCATCCGCTGCCACATCCACTCCCAGATATCTAAAACACTTCACTTCCTCCAGTTTTTCTCCATTCAAACTCACCTCCCAATTGACTTGACCCTCAACCCTACTGTACCTAATAACCTTGCTCTTATTCACATTTACTCTTAACTTTCTTCTTTCACACACTTTACCAAACTCAGTCACCAGCTTCTGCAGTTTCTCACATGAATCAGCCACCAGCGCTGTACCATCAGCGAACAACAACTGACTCACTTCCCAAGCTCTCTCATCCCCAACAGACTTCATACTTGCCCCTCTTTCCAAAACTCTTGCATTCACCTCCCTAATAACCCCATCCATAAACAAATTAAAGAACCATGGAGACATCACACACCCCTGCCGCAAACCTACATTCACTGAGAACCAATCACTTTCCTCTCTTCCTACACGTACACATGCCTTACATCCTCGATAAAAACTTTTCACTGCTTCTAACAACTTGCCTCCCACACCATATATTCTTGATACCTTCCACAGAGCATCTCTATCAATTCTATCATATGCCTTCTCCAGATCCATAAATGCTACATACAAATCCATTTGCTTTTCTAAGTATTTCTCACATACATTCTTCAAAGCAAACACCTGATCCACACATCCTCTACCACTTCTGAAACCACACTGCTCTTCCCCAATCTGATGCTCTGTACATGCCTTCACCCTCTGAATCAATATCCTCCCATATAATTTACCAGGAATACTCAACAAACTTATACCTCTGTAATTTGAGCACTAACTCTTATCCCCTTTGCCTTTGTACAATGGCACTATGCACGCATTCCGCCAATCCTCAGGCACCTCCCCATGAGTCATACATACATTAAATAACCTTACCAACCAGTCAACAATACAGTCACCCCCTTTTTTTAATAAATTCCACTGCAATACCATCCAAACCTGCTGCCTTCCGCAAAGCTTTTACTACCTCTTCTCTGTTTACCAAATCATTTTCCCTAACCCTCTCACTTTGCACACCACCTCGACCAAAACACCCTATATCTGCCACTCTATCATCAAACACATTCAACAAACCTTCAAAATACTCACTCCATCTCCTTCTCACATCACCACTACTTGTTATCACCTCCCCATTTGCGCCCTTCACTGAAGTTCCAATTTGTTCCCTTGTCTTACGCACTTTATTTACCTCCTTCCAGAACATCTTTTTATTCTCCCTAAAATTTAATGATACTCTCTCACCCCAACTCTCATTTGCCCTTTTTTTCTCCTCTTGCACCTTTATCTTGACCTCCTGTATCTTTCTTTTATACATCTCCCACTCAATTGCATTTTTTCCCTGCAAAAATCGTCCAAATGCCTCTCTCTTCTCTTTCACTAATACTCTTACTTCTTCATCCCACCACTCACTACCCTTTCTAATCAACCCACCTCCCACTCTTCTCATGCCACAGGTATCTTTTGCGCAATCCATCACTGATTCCCTAAATACATCCCATTCCTCCCCCACTCCCCTTACTTCCATTGTTCTCACCTTTTTCCATTCTCTACTCAGTCTCTCCTGGTACTTCCTCACACAAGTCTCCTTCCCAAGCTCACTGACTCTCACCACCCTCTTCACCCCAACATTCAATCTTCTTTTCTGAAAACCCATACAAATCTTCACCTTAGCCTCCACAAGATAATGATTAGACATCCCTCCAGTTGCACCTCTCAGCACATTAACATCCAAAAGTCTCTCTTTCGCGCGCCTGTCAATTAACACGTAATCCAATAACGCTCTCTGGCCATCTCTCCTACCTACATAAGTATATATATATATATATATATATATATATATATATATATATATATATATATATATATATATATATATATATATATATATATATATATATATTTCATTTATTTTGCTTTGTCGCTACTCCCGCGTTCGCGAGGTAGCGCAAGGAAACAGACGAAAGAAATGGCCCAACCCACCCACATAGAAATGTATATACATACACGTCCACACGAGCAAATATACATACCCATACATCTCAATGTACATATATATATACACACACAGACATATACACATATACACATGCACACAATTCACACTGTCTGCCTTTATTCATTCCCATCCCCACCTCGCCACACATGGAATAACAACCCCCTCCCCCCTAATGTGTTTGAGGTACCGCTAGGAAAAGACAACAAAGGCCCCATTCGTTCACACTCAGTCTCTAGTTGTCATGCAAGAATGCCCGAAAACACAGCTTCCTTTCCACATCCAAACCCCACAGAACTTTCCATGGTTTACCCCAGACTTCACATGCCCTGAATCAATCCATTGACAGCACATCGACCCCGGTATACCACATCAATCCAATTTACTCTATTCCTTTCCCGCCTTTCACCCTCCTGCGTGTGCAGGCCCCGATCACTCAAAATCTTTTTCACTCCATCTTTCCACGTCCAATTTGGTCTCCCACTTCTCCTCGTTCCCTCCACCTCCGACACACATATCATCTTGTTCAATCTTTCCTCACTCATTCTCTCCATGTGCCCAAACCATTACAAAACACCCTCCTCTGATCTCTCAACCACGCTCTTCTTATTTCCACACATCTCTCTTAAACTTACATAACGTACTCGATCAAACCACCTCACACCACATATTGTCCTCAAACATCTCATTTCCAGCACATCCATCCTCCTGCGCACTACTCTATCCATAGCCCACGCCTCGCAACCATACAACATTGTTGGAACCACTGTTCCTTCAAACATAGCCATTTTCGCTTTCTGAGATAATGTTCTCGACTTCCACGCATTCTTCAAGGCTCCAAGGATTTTCGCCCCCTCCCCATCCTATGATTCACTTCCGCTTCAAACACATTCACTTCCGCTTCAAACACATTCAACAAACCTTCAAAATACTCACTCCATCTCCTTCTCACATCCCCACTACTTATTATCACCTCCCCATTAGCCCCCTTCACTGAAGTTCCCATTTGCTCCCTTGTCTTACGTACTTTATTTACATTCTTCCAGGACATCTTTTTATTCTCCCTAAAATTTAATGATACTCTCTCACCCCAACTCTCATTTGCCCTCTTTTCACCTCTTGCACCTTTCTCTTGAGCTCCTGTCTCTTTCTTTTATACATCTCCCACTCAATTGCATTTTTTCCCTGCAAAAATCGTTCAAATGCCTCTCTCCTCTCTTTCACTAATAATCTTACTTCTTCATCCCACCACTCACTACTCTCTCTAATCAACCCACCTCCCACGCTTCTCAAGCCACAAGCATCTTTTTCGCAAGCCATCACTGCTTCCCTAAATACATCCCATTCCTCCCACACTCCCTTTACCTCCTTTGTTCTCACCTTTTTCCATTCCGTACTCAGTCTCTCCAGGTACTTCCTCTCACAAGTCTCCTTCCCAAGCTCACTTACTCTCACCACCCTCTTACCCCCAAAATTCTCTCTTCTTTTCTGAAAACCAGTCTTCACCTTCACCTCCACAAGATAATGATCAGACATCCCTCCAGTTGCACCTCTTAGCACATTAACATCCAAAAGTCTCTCTTTCGCGCGCCTATCAATCAACACGTAATCCAATAACTCTCTCTGGCCTTCTCTCCTAATTACATACGTATACTTATGTATATCTCGCTTTTTAAGACAGATATTCCCAATCACCAGTCCTTTTGCAGCACATAAATCTACAAGCTCTTCACCATTTCTATTTACAACACTGATCACCCCATGTATACCAATTATTCCCTCAACTGCCACATTACCCACCTTTGCATTCAAATCACCCATCACTATAACCCGGTCTCGTGCATCAAAATCACTAACACACTCATTCACCTGCTCCCAAAACACACACACACACACACACACACACATATATATATATATATATATATATATATATATATATATATATATATATATATATATATATATATATATATATATATATATATATATATATATATATATATATATATATATATATATATATATATAAATAAATATATATATATATATATATATATATATATATATATATATATATATATATATATATATATATATATATATATATATATTTTTCTTTTTTTTTTTTTTTTTTTTATACTTTGTCGCTGTCTCCCGCGTTTGCGAGGTAGCGCAAGGAAACAGACGAAAGAAATGGCCCAACCCCCCCCCATACACATGTATATACATACGTCCACACACGCACATATACATACCTACACAGCTTTCCATGGTTTACCCCAGACGCTTCACATGTCTTGATTCAATCCACTGACAGCACGTCAACCCCGGTATACCACATTGCTCCAATTCACTCTATTCCTTGCCCTCCTTTCACCCTCCTGCAAGTTCAGGCCCCGATCACACAAAATCTTTTTCACTTCATCTTTCCACCTCCAATTTGGTCTCCCTCTTCTCCTCGTTCCCTCCACCTCCGACACACATATCTTCTTGGTCAACCTTTCCTCACTCATTCTCTCCATGTGCCCAAACCATTTCAAAACACCCTCTTCTGCTCTCTCAACCACGCTCTTTTTATTTCCACACATCTCTCTCACCCTTACGTTACTTACTCGATCAAACCACCTCACACCACACATTGTCCTCAGACATCTCATTTCCAGCACATCCATCCTCCTGCGCACAACTCTATCCATAGCCCACGCCTCGCAACCATACAACATTGTTGGAACCACTATTCCTTCAAACATACCCATTTTTGCTTTCCAAGATAATGTTCTCGACTTCCACACATTCTTCAAGGCTCCCAGAATTTTCGCCCCCTCCCCCACCCTATGGTCCAATTCTGCTTCCATGGTTCCATCCGCTGCCAGATCCACTCCCAGATATCTAAAACACTTCACTTCCTCCAGTTTTTCTCCATTCAAACTCACCTCCCAATTTACTTGACCATCAACCCTATTGTACCTAATGACCTTGCTCTTATTCACATTTACTCTTAACTTTCTTCTTCCACACACTTTACCAAACTCCGTCACCAGCTTCTGCAGTTTCTCACATAAATCAGCCACCAGCGCTGTATCATCAGCGAACAACAACTGACTCACTTCCCAAGCTCTCTCATCCCCAACAGACTTCATACTTGCCCCTCTTTCCAAAACTCTTGCCTTTACCTCCCTAACAACCCCATCCATAAACAAATTAAACAACCATGGAGACATCACACACCCCTGCCGCAAACCTACATTCACTGAGAACCAATCACTTTCCTCTCTTCCTACACGTACATATGCCTTACATCCTCGATAAAAACTTTTCACTGCTTCTAACAACTTGCCTCCCACACCATATATTCTTAATACCTTCCACAGAGCATCTCTATCAACTCTATCATATGCCTTCTCCAGATCCATAAATGCTACATACAAATCCATTTGCTTTTCTAAGTATTTCTCACATACATTCTTCAAAGCAAACACCTGATCCACACATCCTCTACCACTTCTGAAACCACACTGCTCTTCCCCAATCTGATGCTCTGTACATGCCTTCACCCTCTCAATCAATACCCTCCCATACAATTTACCAGGAATACTCAACAAACTTATACCTCTGTAATTTGAGCACTCACTCTTATCCCCTTTTCCTTTGTACAATGGCACTATGCACGCATTCCTCCAATCCTCAGGCACCTCACCATGAGTCATACATACTTTTAAATAACCTTACCAACCAGTCAACAATACAATCACCCCCTTTTTTAATAAATTCCACTGCAATACCATCCAAGCCTGCTGCCTTGCCGGCTTTCATCTTCCGCAAAGCTTTCACTACCTCTTCTCTGTTTACCAAATCGTTTTCCCTAACCCTCTCACTTTGCACACCACCTCGACCAAAACACCCTATATCTGCGACTCTATCATCAGACACATTCAACAAACCTTCAAAATACTCACTCCATCTCCTTCCCACATCACCACTACTTGTTATCACCTCCCCATTTGCGCCCTTCACTAAAGTTCCCATTTGCTCCCTTGTCTTACGCACTTTATTTACCTCCTTCCAGAACATCTTTTTATTCTCCCTAAAATTTAATGACACTCTCTCACCCCAACTCTCATTTGCCCTTTTTTTCACCTCTTGCACCTTTCTCTTGACCTCCTGTCTCTTTCTTTTATATATATATATATATATATATATATATATATATATATATATATATATATATATATATATATATATATATATATATTTCATATTTTTCGGAATAGTAAATTAGTTTAGTGGCAACAGAATCTGTAGAAAGCGTGGTGCCCTTCATCAAAACCAACTCACCACAATGTTGTAAAGCCTTTTTATTTGTCCCCCTTATTACCCCGTGTTGTGCTGGTACAGTTCTCGTTATCGCCGCATCTATAACTGTATCGTAGTGTCAGTAAAGCCATCATCTATGTCTGGAGGCGCTACCTACACTCATCACTTTAGTCACAGATTCGCTCGCCTCCTCTGGACACGTTTGCCTGTGTGGAAAAAAATAAAAGTTGGAATATCGCACTAAAGGGAAACCAATTCCCTTTGGAGGTATTTTCAGGTCAACGCATTTCCCGTCAAAGCTATTTAGTTAATCTGGCTGGTTCTCCGGCTCATTCACGTGTGTAATACATCAAAGTGAGCGTGTGGATGTGTGTCCGGCTCTGGGTATGTGCGTGTGTTGGTGACGTTGCAAGCTTGTGTGTGTGAGTGTTTGTGTGTGTGTGTGTGTGTGTGTGTGTGTGTGTGTGTGTGTGTGTGTGTGTATAAGCTAAATAGAGAGCTGTGACCGTTTGTAGATTCTAACGTAAAATTTCATAAATTTTTCTTTTGTAAACGTAGTTTAATTGTTTCTGACGATTAATGCAATCAATTATTGGTTGACAGTATGGGAGAGAGTTATAAATCAGTGGAGACCAGCCTCTTGCATTATCTCTTCCTATGCCGAGATTTTACCATTAGGTAGGGCCAATGCGTAGCGCTCACCGCAGGAAAGTTTAGAGTTAAGAAGAAATAGTTGTCGAGTGTTAGGTGTATGATGGGGAGAGTGTGTTTGTGCACTGGATGCCAACACACTACGTGCATGTGAGGCAAAAAGAGAGGACGCCAATCTGGGTCGGGAAGGATAATTTGGCAGCCAATGTGGTGATGGCTCGCTACGCTGTGGTGGCTCGCTATGCTGCCGTCTCTAACACTCCCCAGGACCTGGCACGAGTACCTTTCTGGTGGATGGTCGTCTGTCGCTTACTAACTGTGCATGTAACCACCTTTTTGTAATTACCTATCTGTACTGTGTTAGGAGGGGCTTCTACATTGGTAGGGCCCCATCTCTGGGACTTTCTTTACTATTATACAAGATTTGTTTTTGTTGAGTGTAATCATCTATCTGCTCTTATGTGACACACTTCTTGAACTTTTTCTAACGTCAAGTGACCTTTTTAGTCCTCTAAGCTAGCGATTTTCACATTTTTTCTGCTTACCTAGCGTCATCACCTCCACCACCACTACATTCCACTATAACTATTTCTTCGCGTCATTTCTAACAAGCTTCCTGCTCAGCTTCTTGTTGTGGCCCCTGGTAAACTTTAATAACGCATGAGATAAAAACTGTTCATTGTAATCATCATACAGTTGATCTAGATACCTGATTTAAGAAACGATTCTGTGTAACCAGTAAAGAAAAAAAGAAAAAAAAAATATATATATATATATATATATATATATATATATATATATATATATATATATATATATATATATATATATATATATTTTTTTTTTTTTTGTTTTGTTTTTCTTTTTGCTTTGTCGCTGTCTCCCGCGTTTGCGAGGTAGCGCAAGGAAACAGACGAAAGAAATGGTTCAACCCACCCCCATACACATGTATATACATACGTCCACACACGCAAATATACATACCTACACAGCTTTCCATGGTTTATCCCAGACGCTACACATGCCCTGATTCAATCCACTGACAGCACGTCAACCCCGGTATACCATACCGATCCAATTCACTCTATTCCTTGCCCTCCTTTCACCCTCTTGCATGTTCAGGCCCCGATCACACAAAATCTTTTTCACTCCATATTTCCACCTCCAATTTGGTCTCCCACTTCTCCTCGTTCCCTACACCTCCGACACATATATCCTCTTCGTCAATCTTTCCTCACTCATTCTCTCCATGTGCCCAAACCATTTCAAAACACCCTCTTCTGCTCTCTCAACCACGCTCTTTTTATTTCCACACATCTCTCTTACCCTTACGTTACTTACTCGATCAAACCACCTCACACCACACATTGTCCTCAAACATCTCATTTCCAGCACATCAACCTTCCTGTGCACAACTCTATCCATAGCCCACAATTCGCAACCATACAACGTTGTTGGAACCAATATTCCTTCAAACATACCAATTTTTGCTTTCCGAGATAATGTTCTCGACTTCCAAACATTCTTCAAGGCTCCCAGAATTTTCGCTCCCTCCCCCACTCTATGATTCACTTCCGCTTCCATGGTTCCATCTGCTGCCAGATCCAATCCCAGATATCTAAAACACTTTACATCCTCCAGTTTTTCTCCATTCAAACTTACCTCCCAATTGACTTGACCCTGAACCCTACTGTACATAATAACCTTGCTCTTATTCATATTTACTTTTAACTTTCTTCTTTCACACACTTTACCAAACTGCAGTTTCTCACATGAATCAGCCACCAGCGCTGTATCATCAGCGAACAACAACTGACTCACTCCCCAAGCTCTCTCATCCACAACAGACTTCATACTTGCCCCTCTTTCCAAAACTCTTGCATTCACCTCCATAACAACCCCACCCATAAACAAATTAAACAACCATGGAGACATCACACACCCCTGCCGCAAACCTACATTCACTGAGAACCAATCACTTTCCTCTCTTCCTACACGTACACATGCCTTACATCCTCGATAAAAACTTTTCACTGCTTCTAATAACTTGCCTCCCACACTATATATTCTTAAAACCTTCCACAAAGCATCTCTATCAACTCTATCATGTGCCTTCTCCAGATCCATAAATGCTACGTACAAATCCATTTGTTTTTCTAAGTATTTCTCACATACATTCTTCAAAGCAAACACTTGATCCACACATCCTCTACCACTTCTGAAACCACACTACTCTTCCCCAATCTGGTGCTCTGTACACGCCTTCACCCTCTCAATCAATACCCTCCCTTATAATTTACCAGGAATACTCAACAAACATATACCTCTGTAATTTGAGCACTCACTCTAATCCCCTTTGCCTTTGTAGAATAGCACTATGCAAGCATTCCGCCAATCCTCAGGCACCTCACCATGAATCATACATACATTAAATAACCTTACCAACTAGTCAACAATACAGTCACCCCCTTTTTTGATAAATTCCACTGCAATACTATCCAAACCTGCTGCTTTGCCGGCTTTCATCTTCTGTAAAGCTTTTACTACCTCTTCTCTATTTACCAAATCATTTTCCCTAACCCTCTCACTTTGCACACCACCTCGACCAAAACACCCTATATCTGCCACTCTATCATCAAACACATTCAACAAACCTTCAAAATACTAACTCCATCTCCTTATCATATCACCAGTACTTTTTTATCACCTCCCCATTAGCCCCCTTCACTGAAGTTCCTATCTGCTCCCTTGTCTTACGCACTTTATTTACCTCCTTCCAAAACATCTTTTTATTCTCCCTGAAATTTAATGATACTCTCTTACCCCAACTCTCATTTGACCTCTTTTTCACCTCTTGCACCTTTCTCTTGACCTCTTGCCTCTTTCTTTTATACCTCTCCCAATCATTTGCATTTTTCCCTACAAAAATCGTCCAAATGCCTCTCTCTTCTCTTTCACTAATAATCTTACTTCTTCATCCCACCACTCACTACCTTTTCTAATCAACCCACCTCCAACGCTTCTCATGCCACAAGCATCTTTTGCGCAAGCCATCACTGCTTCCCTAAATACATCCCATTCCTCCCCAACTCCCCTTTAATCCTTTGTTCTCACCTTTTTCCATTCTGTACTCAGTCTCTCCTGGTACTTCCTCACACAAATCTCCTTCCCAAGCTCACTTACTCTAACCACTCTCTTCACCCTAACATTCTCTCTTCTTTTCTGAAAACCCCCATAAATCTTCACCTTCGCCTCCACAAGATAATGATCAGACATCCCTCCAGTTGCACCTCTCAGCACATTAACATCCAAAAGTCTCTCCTTCGTGCGTCTATCAATTAACACGTAATCCAATAACGCTTTCTGGCCATCCCTCCAACTTACATACGTATACTTATGAATATCTCGCTTTTTAAAACAGGTATTCCTAATCACCAGTCCTTTTTCAGCACATAAATGTACAAGCTCTTCACCATTTCCATTTACAACATTGAACACTCCATGTATACCAATTATTCCCTCAACTGCAACATTACTTACTTTTACATTCAAATCTATATCCCCTTTTGCATCAAAACCACTAACACACTCATTCAGTTGCTCCCAAAACACTTGCCTCTCATGATCTTTCTTCTCATGCCCAGGTGCATATGCACCAATAATCACCCATCTCTCTCCATCTAGAATTTACTTTCTTACACTCTATCACATACTCCCACAACTCCTGATTCAGGAGTAGTGCTACTCCTTCCCTTGCTCTTTTCCTCTCACTAACTCCTGACTTTACTCCCAAGACATTCCCAAACCACTCTTCCCCTTTTCTCAGAGTCGCCCACGATTCGCAACCATACAACGTTGTTGCAACCAATATTCCTTCAAACATACCAATTTTTGCTTTCCGAGATAATGTTCTCGACTCCCAAACATTCTTCAAGGCTCCCAGAATTTTCGCCCCCTCCCCCACCCTATGATCCACTTCCGCTTCCATGGTTCCATTCGCTGCCAGATCCACTCCCAGATATCTAAAACACTTTACTTCCTCCAGTTTTTCTCCATTCAAACTTACCTCCCAGTTGACTTGACCCTCAACCTTACTGTACCTAATAACCTTGCTCTTATTCACATTTACTCTTAACTTTCTTCTTTCACACACTTCAAAAAACTCAGTCACCAGCTTCTGCAGTTTCTCACATGAATCAGCCACCAGCGCTGTATCATCAGCGAACAACAACTGACTCACTCCCCAAGCTCTCTACTCCCCAACAGACTTCATACTTGCCCCTCTTTCCAAAACTCTTGCATTCACCTCCCTAACAACCCCATCCATAAACAAATTAAACAACCATGGAGACATCACACACCCCTGCCGCAAACCTACATTCACTGAGAACCAATCACTTTCCTCTCTTCCTACACGTACACATGCCTTACATCCTCGATAAAAACTTTTCACTGCTTCTAACAACTTGCCTCCCACACCATATATTCTTAATACCTTCCACAGAGCATCTCCATCAACTCTATCATATGCCTTCTCTAGATCCATAAATGCTACATACAAATCCATTTGCTTTTCTAAGTATTTCTCACATACATTCTTCAAAGCAAACACCTGATCCACACATCCTCTACCACTTCTGAAACCACACTGCTCTTCCCCAATCGGATGCTCTGTACATGCCTTCACAGAGCATCAGATTGGGGAAGAGCAGTGTGGTTTCAGAAGTGGTAGAGGATGCGTGGATCAGGTGTTTCCTTTAAAGAATGTATGTGAGAAATACTTCGAGAATCAAATGGATTTGTAAGTAGCATTTATGGATCTGGAAAAGTCATATGATAGAGCTGATAGAGATGCTCTCTGGAAGGTATTACGAATATTTGGTGTAGGAGGCAAGTTGTTAGAAACAGTGAAAATTTTTTATCGATGATGTAAGGCATGTGTACGTGTAGGAAGAGAGGAAAGTGATTGGTTCTCAGTGAATGTAGGTTTGCGGCAGGAGTGTGTGATAACTCCATGGTTGTTTAATTTTTTATGGATGGGGCTGTTAAGGAGGTGAATGCAAGAGTTTTTGAAAGCGGGGCTAGTATGCAGTCTGTTGTGGGTGAGAGAGCTTGGGAAGTGAGTCAGTTATTGTTCGCTGATGATACAGCGCTGGTGGCTGATTCATGTGAGAAACTGCAGAAGCTGGTGACTGAGTTTGATAAAGTGTGTGAAAGAAGAAAGCTAAGAGTAAATGTGAATAAGAGCAAAGTTATTATGTACAGTAGGGTTGAAGGTCAAATCAATTGGGAGGTAAGTTTGAATAGAGAAAAACTTTAGGAAGTGAAGTGTTTTAGATATATAGGAGTGGATTTGGCAGTGGATGGAACCATGGAAGCGGAGGAGAATTATATGGTGGGGGAGGGGGCAAAAATTCTGGGAGCATTGAAAAATGTGTGGAAGTCGAGAACATTATTTCGGAAAGCAAAAATGGGTATGTTTGAAGGAATAGTGGTTCCAATAACGTTATATGGTTACGAGGCCTGGGCTATGGATAGAGTTGTGCTGAAGAGGGTGAATGTGTTGGAAATGAGATGTTTGAGGACAATATGTGGTGTGATTTGGTTTGATCGAGTAAGTAATAATAGGGTAAGAGAGATGTGTGATAATAAAAAGAGTGTGGTTGAGACAGCAAAAGAGGGTGTTTTGAAATGGTTTGGTCACATGAAGAGAATAAGTGAGGAAAGATTGACAAAGAGATATATGTCAGTGGTGGAAGGAACGAGAAGTGGAAGACCAAATTGGAAATGGAAAGATATAGTGAAAAAAATTTTGAGTGATCGGGGCCTGAACATGCAGGAGGGTGAAAGGAGTGCAAGAAATAGAGTGAATTGGAACGATGTGGTATACCGGGATCGACGTGCTGTCAATGGATTGAACCAGGGCATGTGAAACTTCTGGGGTAAACCATGGAAAGTTCTGTGGGGCCTGGATGTGGAAAGGGAGCTGTGGTTTCGGTGCATTATTACATGACAGCTAGAGACTGAGTGTGAACGAATGTGGCTTTTGTTTTTTTCCTAGCGCTACCTCGCACACGCAAGGGGGGAGGAGGTTGTTATTCCATGTGTGGCGAGGTGGCGATGGGAATGAATAAAGGCAGACAGTATGAATTATGTACATGTGTATATATGTATATATCTGTGTGTGTATATATATATGTATACGTTGAGATGTATAGGTATGTATATTTGCGTGTGTGGACGTGTATGTATATACATGTGTGGGTGGGTGGGTTGGGCCATTCTTTCGTCTGTTTCCTTGCGTTACCTCGCTAACGCGGGAGACAGCGACAAAGGAAAATAAATAAAATGACTATGTTGTCCCCCAATGTGTCCTAATTATTAACAGCTCTGGAGGGTCTCACCGTAACCTTCACCATTATGATCATTCTTTCACTGCTGTCAATAGACATCTGCTATTGGTCACTGCAGTCTCTTAAAAGTTTGCAAAGTAACAACTTTGTTTATCTAATGATTTGTAAAGAGCAGCTTGTACTGTGCGGGGAAGGTTGCGGAGTATCTTTTTGGAGTGAGTGTGCGCGTGCGTTTGTGTGGGTATGTGTGTGTGTGTGTGTGTGTGTGTGTGTGTGTGTGTGTGTGTGTGTGTGTATGTGTGTGTGTATGTATGTGTGTGTGTGTGTGTGTGTATCTGTGTTTTTGAGTGTGTGTGTGTGTGTGTGTGTGTGTGTGTGTGTGTGTACTTACTCTACGTGTATTATGGGAAGAAAGTTGTACACTCGTGTCGCCTCGTCTCTTAATCTTTTATATGTTTATCATTTCTTTATTCCCATGTGTCTATACAAACACACACACACACACGCACGCACACACACACACACACACCCACACACACACACACACACACACACACACACACACACACACATACACACATACTCACCAGCCCAAGCCAGGTGCCAACTGCCACACCGAAGATTCGAACCTATGCTGGTCCAATTCTGGGATGGCCCATGCTGACTCATGGTTAGTAACGCTAACCATTACACAACAGACGTCCATGGGTGTATGTGTGTGCGCACGTTTCCGTGTACATGTACACTTCTGTTGTGTGTGCTTTGGATATCAACAATTTCAGTTTCTACGACAGTGACAAATGGTTAGCGTCTCTGTGGCGTGTAAAAGCATTTGTAAATTTAGTAATTTTTTTTCCCCGAATATACCAACAGTGGCGTGTCCGGACTGTCTCACACTTGTTCCATGTGGTCTGGTCACCCACGTGAAATCAGACACAAATGAACCGTGACGTTAGTATGACTTGAAAAAACAGTAGCCAGGACTTCCAGCCCATTCACATACATATGAAAGGAAAATATGAGAGAGAGAGAGAGAGAGAGAGAGAGAGAGAGAGAGAGAGAGAGAGAGAGAGAGAGAGAGAGAGAGAGAGAGAGAGAGAGAGAGAGAGAGAGAGAGAGAGAGAGAGAGAGAGAGAGAGAGAGAGAGAGAGAGAGAGAGAGAGAGAGAGAGAGATCGGCAGTAGATCACTCAGATATGCCATTATACAGACAATAGCCGAGGTGATTACCATACACAAAGGGTTCATCTTAGACTCTATATAAGGCCCCTACGTTGAAGGAAAAAGCTCACGCCCTTCTTTTGTCCGCTGGCTGAATGCCTCATTGCATACTAATTAAAACCTTAATGAGATTATTAACTACTTAAGAAAAGCAAAGAGAAGAAGACGGTCTTATCATAGTCATCAGATGAAATCTGACTTATTTATTTTTCTACTAGTTTCTAACCAGCTAAGTATCTGTAACTTAAGCTTGTGAGAAATATATCATAGCAAAGAACATTACTACATCTTTGGCAACAATTTTGTCAAAAAGAAAAATGTTGAATGCAGATACATACTTAGAATATATTCAAAACTTAATAATGGATAAAGGAAGAATATTTCCCTTAGGTAGCTGTGTAGAACCACAGAAAATTTACAGACCCATAGACATCCACGAACATTATCTCATACAAATATCAACAAACGTTTACAACTGAAGGAATTCACAAACGCTTACAAATATCAAAAGTCAATAATACTTTAAGACAAAGTAAACACAAGTTAGCGGAGATACGCACTAATTACCTATTGGAATATATGTTGAATGTGTTTGATGATAGAGTGGCAGATATAGGGTGTTTTGGTCGAGGTGGTGTGCAAAGTGAGAGGGTTAGGGAAAATGATTTGGTAAACAGAGAAGAGGTAGTAAAAGCTTTGCGGAAGATGAAAGCCGGCAAGGCAGCAGGTTTGGATGGTATTGCAGTGGAATTTATTAAAAAAGGGGGTGACTGTATTGTTGACTGGTTGGTAAGGTTATTTAATGTATGTATGACTCACGGTGAGGTGCCTGAGGATTGGCGGAATGCGTGCATAGTGCCATTGTACAAAGGCAAAGGGGATAAGAGTGAGTGCTCAAATTACAGAGGTATAAGTTTGTTGAGTATTCCTGGTAAATTATATGGGAGGGTATTGATTGAGAGGGTGAAGGCATGTACAGAGCATCAGATTGGGGAAGAGCAGAGTGGTTTCAGAAGTGGTAGAGGATGTGTGGATCAGGTGTTTGCTTTGAAGAATGTATGTGAGAAATACTTAGAAAAGCAAATGGATTTGTATGTAGCATTTATGGATCTGGAAAAGGCATATGATAGAGTTGATAGAGATGCTCTGTGGAAGGTATTAAGAATATATATTGTGTGGGAGGCAAGATGTTAGAAGCAGTGAAAAGTTTTTATCGAGGATGTAAGGCATGTGTACGTGTAGGAAGAGAGGAAAGTGATTGGTTCTCAGTGAATGTAGGTTTGCGGCAGGGGTGTGTGATGTCTACATGGTTGTTTAATTTGTTTATGGATGGGGTTGTTAGGGAGGTAAATGCAAGAGTTTTGGAAAGAGGGGCAAGTATGAAGTCTGTTGGGGTTGAGAGAGCTTGGGAAGTGAGTCAGTTGTTGTTCGCTGATGATACAGCGCTGGTGGCTGATTCATGTGAGAAACTGCAGAAGCTGGTGACTGAGTTTGGTAAAGTGTGTGGAAGAAGAAAGTTAAGAGTAAATGTGAATAAGAGCAAGGTTATTAGGTACAGTAGGGTTGAGGGTCAAGTCAATTGGGACGTGAGTTTGAATGAAGAAAAACTGGAGGAAGTGAAGTGTTTTAGATATCTGGGAGTGGATCTGGCAGCGGATGGAACCATGGAAGCGGAAGTGGATCATAGGGTGGGGGAGGGGGCGAAAATTCTGGGAGCCTTGAAGAATGTGTGGAAGTCGAGAACATTATCTCGGAAAACAAAAATGGGTATGTTTGAAGGAATAGTGGTTCCAACAATATTGTATGGTTGCGAGGCGTGGACTATGGATAGAGTTGTGCGCAGGAGGATGGATGTGCTGGAAATGAGATGTTTGAGGACAATGTGTGGTGTGAGGTGGTTTGATCGAGTAAGTAACGTAAGGGTAAGAGAGATGTGTGGAAATAAAAAAAGCGTGGTTGAGAGAGCAGAAGAGGGTGTTTTGAAATGGTTTGGGCACATGGAGAGAATGAGTGAGGAAAGATTGACGAAGAGGATATATGTGTCGGAGGTGGAGGGAACGAGGAGAAGAGGGAGACCAAATTGGAGGTGGAAAGATGGAGTGAAAAAGATTTTGTGTGATCGTGGCCTGAACCTGCAGGAGGGTGAAAGGAGGGCAAGGAATAGAGTGAATTGGAGCGATGTGGTATACCGGGGTTGACGTGCTGTCAGTGGATTGAATCAGGGCATGTGAAGCGTCTGGGGTAAACCATGGAAAGCTGTGTAGGTATGTATAGATGCGTGTGTGGATGTATGTATATACATGTGTATTGGGGTGGGTTGGGCCATTTCTTTCGTCTGTTTCCTTGCGCTACCTCGCAAACGCGGGAGACAGCGACAAAGCAAAAAAAAAAAAAAAAAAGATATATATATATATATATATATATATATATATATATATATATATATATATATATATATATATATATATATATATATATATATATATATATATATATATACATATATATATATATATATATATATATATATATATATATATATATATATATATATTATATATATATATATATATATATATATATATATATATATATATATATATATATATATATATATATATATATATATATATATATATATATATATATATATATATATATATATATATATATATATATATATATATATATATATATATATATATATATATATATATATATATTTTGTTTTCAAAGTGATAGAGATGAAAAGCAAAAAGGTGTTTTTCATAAATGTACTGGAAGAGTTGAGGTCCAGATAAATTTTTGGTCTGTCAAGGCTTTATTATGGCGGATGACCAACTACCTACTCTCATGTATCCAAGATATAGTTGTACTTTGTGTAATGAAGAAATTAAGTAACATCATCAGCCAAAATTCCTGTTTCATGATAAGAGAAGTGGACCAGGCAGTATGATACAGTGGTTAAATTGATGCGAACTGCTATTGACGTTTATGTAAATAAATTATACATTTCCCATTTCCATAGCCAGAGGTTGAACCATTATCCGCCATTCATTTTTTCATTTCATTTCAAGCTAGAAGTTTCAGTTTTCTAAATTATTTCTTACATTTTTCATATGTATATATATGTATATGTGTGTGTGTGTGTATATGTGCGAATGTATGTGTATGTATATATTTTTTTTTTATTATACTTTGACGCTGTCTCCCGCGTTTGTGAGGTAGCGCAAGGAAACAGACGAAAGGAATGGCCCAACCCCCCCTATACACATGCATATACATACGTCCACACACGCAACGTCCTACACAGCTTTCCATGGCTTACCCCAGACGCTTCACATGCCTTGATTCAATCCACTGACAGCACGTCAACCCCGGTATACCACATCGCTCCAGTTCACACTATTCCTTGCCCTCCTTTCACCCTCCTGCATGTTCAGGCCCCGATCACACAAAATCTTTTTCACTCCATCTTTCCACCTCCAATTTGGTCTCCCTCATCTCCTTGTTCCCTCCACCTCCAACATCTATATACTCTTGGTCAATCTTTCCTCACTCATCATCTCCATGTGCAAAAACCACTTCAAAACACCCTCTTCTGCTCTCTCAACCATGCTCTTTTTATTTCCACACATCTCTCTTACCCTTACGTTACTCACTCGATCAAACCACCTCACACCACACATTGTCCTCAAACATCTCATTTCCAGCACATCCATCCTCCTACGTACAACTCTATCCATAGCCCACGCCTCGCAACCATACAACATTGTTGGAACCACTATTCCTTCAAACATACCCATTTTTGTTTTCCGAGATAATGTTCTCGACTTCCACACATTCTTCATGGCCCCCAGAATTTTCGCCCCCTCCCCCACCCTATGATCCACTTCCGCTTCCATGGTTCCATCCGCTGCCAGATCCAATCCCAGATATCTAAAACACTTCACTTCCTCCAGTTTTTCTCCATTCAAACTCACCTCCCAATTGACTTGACCCTTAACCCTACTGTACCTAATAGCCTTGCTCTTATTCACATTTACTCTTAACTTTCTTCTTCCACACACTTTACCAAACTCAGTCACCAGCTTCTGCAGTTTCTCATATGAATCAGCCACCAGCGCTGTATCATCAGCGAACAACAACTGACTCACTTCCCAAGCTCTCTCATCCCCAACAGACTTCATACTTGCCCCTCTTTCCAAAACTCTTGCATTTACCTCCCTAACAACCCCATCCATAAACAAATTAAACAACCATGGAGACATCACACACCCCTGCCGCAAACCTACATTCACTGACAACGAATCACTTTCCTCTCTTCCTACACGTACACATGCCTTACATCCTCGATAAAAACTTTTCACTGCTTCTAACAACTTTCCTCCCACACCATATATTCTTAATACCTTCCACAGAGCATCTCTATCAACTCTATCATATGCCTTCTCCAGATCCATAAATGCTACATACAAATCCATTTGCTTTTCTAAGTATTTCTCACATACATTCTTCAAAGCAAACACCTGATCCACACATCCTCTACCACTTCTGAAACCACACTGCTCTTCCCCAATCTGATGCTCTGTACATGCCTTCACCCTCTCAATCAATACCCTCCCATATAATTTACCAGGAATACTCAACAAACTTATACCTCTGTAGTTTGAGCACTCACTCTTATCCCCTTTGCCTTTGTACAATGGCACTATGCACGCATTCCGCAAATCCTCAGGCACCTCACCATGAGTCATATATACATTAAATAACCTTACCAACCAGTCAACAATACAGTCACCCCCTTTATTAATAAATTCCACTGCAATACCATCCAAACCTGCTGCCTTGCCGGCTTTCATCTTCCGCAAAGCTTTCACTACGTCTTCTCTGTTTACCAAATAATTTTCCCTAACCCTCTCACTTTGCACATCACCTCGACCAAAACACCCTATATCTGCCACTCTATCATCAAACACATTCAACAAACCTTCAAAATACTCACTCCATCTCCTTCTCACATCACCACTACTTGTTATCACCTCCCCATTTGCGCCCTTCACTGAAGTTCCCATTTGCTCCCTTGTCTTACGCACTTTATTTACCTCCTTCCAGAACATCTTTTTATTCTCCCTAAAATATAATGATACTCTCTCACCCCAACTCTCATTTGCCCTTTTTTTTCACCTCTTGCACCTTTCTCTTGACCTCCTGTCTCTTTCTTTTATACATCTCCCACTCAATTGCATTTTTTCCCTGCAAAAATCGTCCAAATGCCTCTCTCTTCTCTTTCACTAATACTCTTACTTCTTCATCCCACCACTCACTACCCTTTCTAATCAACCCACCTCCCACTCTTCTCATGCCACAAGCATCTTTTGCGCAATCCATCACTGATTCCCTAAATACATCCCATTCCTCCCCCACTTCCCTTACTTCCATTGTTCTCACCTTTTTCCATTCTGTACTCAGTCTCTCCTGGTACTTCCTCACAGAGGTCTCCTTCTCAAGCTCATTTACTCTCACCACCCTCTTCACCCAACATTCACTCTTCTTTTCTGAAAACCCATACAAATCTTCATCTTAGCCTCCACAAGATAATGATCAGACATCCCTCCAGTTGCACCTCTCAGCACATTAACATCCAAAAGTCTCTCTTTCGCACGCCTGTCAATTAACACGTAATCCAAAAACGCTCTCTGGCCATCTCTCCTACTTACATAAGTATACTTATGTATATCTCGCTTTTTAAACCAGGTATTCCCAATCATCAGTCCTTTTTCAGCACATAAATCTACAAGCTCTTCACCATTTCCATTTACAACACTGAATACCCCATGTATACCAATTATTCCCTCAACTGCCACATTACTCAACTTTGCATTCAAATCACCCATCGCTATAACCCGGTCTCGTGCATCAAAACCACTAACACACTCATTCAGCTGCTCCCAAAACACTTGCCTCTCTTGATCTTTCTTCTCATGCCCAGGTGCATATGCACAAATAATCACCCACCTCTCTCCATCAACATTCAGTTTTACCCATATTAATCGAAAATTTACTTTCTTACACTCTATCACATACTCCCACAACTCCTGTTTCAGGAGTATTGCTACTCCTTCCCTTGCTCTTGTTCTCTCTCACTAACCCCTGACTTTACTCCCCAGACATTCCCAAACCACTCTTCCCCTTTACCCTTGAGCTTCGTTTAACTCAGAGCCAAAACATCCAGGTTCCTTTCCTCAAACATACTACCTATCTCTCCTTTTTTCACATCTTGGTTACATCCACACACATTTAGGCACCCCACTCTGAGCCTTCGAGGAGTATGAGCACTCCCCGCGTGACTCCTTCTTCTGTTTCCCATTTTTGAAAGTTAATACAAGGAGGGGAGGATTTCTGGCCCCCCGCTCCCGTCCCCTCTAGTCGCTTTCTATGACACGCGACGGAGGAATATATAATATATATATATATATATATATATATATATATATATATATATATATATATATATATATATATATATATATATATATATACATATATATATGTATATATATATATATATATATATATATATATATATATATATATATATATATATATATATATATATATATATATATATATATATATATATATATATATATATATATATATATATATATATATATATATATATATATATATATATATATATATATATATATATATATTATCCCTGGATATAGGGTGAAAGAATACTTCCCACGCATTCCTCGCGTGTCGTAGAAGGCGGCTAGAGGGGACGGGAGCGGGGGGCCATAAATCCTCCCCTCCTTGTATTTTTTAATTTTCTAAAATGGGAAACAGAAGAAGGAGTCACGCGGGGAGTGCTCATCCTCCTCGAAGGCTCAGACTGGGGTGTCTAAATGTGTGTGGATGTAACTAAGATGTGAAAAAAGGAGAGATAGGTAGTATGTTTGAGGAAAGGAACCTGGATGTTTTGGCTTTGAGTGAAACGAAGCTCAAGAGTAAAGAGGAAGAGTGGTTTGGGAATGTCTTGGGAGTAAAGTTAGGGTTTAGTGAGAGGACAAGAGCAAGGAAAGGAGTAGCAGTACTCCTGAAACAGGAGTTGTGGGAGTATGTGATAGAATGTAAGAAAGTAAATTCTCGATTAATATGGGTAAAACTGAAAGTTGATGGAGAGAGATGGGTGATTATTGGTGCATATGCACCTGGGCATGAGAAGAAAGATCATGAGAGGCAAGTGTTTTGGGAGCAGCTGAATGAGTGTGTTAGTGGTTTTGATGCACGAGACCGGGTTATAGTGATGGGTGATTTGAATGCAAAGGTGAGTAATGTGGCAGTTGAGGGAATAATTGGTATACATGGGGTGTTCAGTGTTGTAAATGGAAATGGTGAAGAGCTTGTAGATTTATGTGCTGAAAAAGGACTGGTGATTGGGAATACCTGGTTTAAAAAGCGAGATATACATAAGTATACGTATGTAAGTAGGAGAGATGGCCAGAGAGCGTTATTGGATTACGTGTTAATTGACAGGCGTGCGAAAGAGAGACTTTTGGATGTTAATGTGCTGAGAGGTGCAACTGGAGGGATGTCTGATCATTATCTTGTGGAGGCTAAGGTGAAGATTTGTATGGGTTTTCAGAAAAGAAGAGTGAATGTTGGGGTGAAGAGGGTGGTGAGAGTAAGTGAGCTTGGGAAGGAGACTTGTGTGAGGAAGTACCAGGAGAGACTGAGTACAGAATGGAAAAAGGTGAGAACAATGGAAGTAAGGGGAGTGGGGGAGGAATGGGATGTATTTAGGGAATCAGTGATGGATTGCGCAAAAGATGCTTGTGGCATGAGAAGAGTGGGAGGTGGGTTGATTAGAAAGGGTAGTGAGTGGTGGGATGAAGAAGTAAGATTATTAGTGAAAGAGAAGAGAGAGGCATTTGGACGATTTTTGCAGGGAAAAAATGAAATTGAGTGGGAGATGTATAAAAGAAAGAGACAGGAGGTCAAGAGAAAGGTGCAAGAGGTGAAAAAGAGGGCAAATGAGAGTTGGGGTGAGAGAGTATCATTAAATTTTAGGGAGAATAAAAAGATGTTCTGGAAGGAGGTAAATAAAGTGCGTAAGACAAGGGAGCAAATAGGAACTTCAGTGAAGGGCGCAAATGGGGAGGTGATAACAAGTAGTGGTGATGTGAGAAGGAGATGGAGTGAGTATTTTGAAGGTTTGTTGAATGTGTTTGATGATAGAGTGGCAGATATAGGGTGTTTTGGTCGAGGTGGTGTGCAAAGTGAGAGGGTTAGGGAAAATGATTTGGTAAACAGAGAAGAGGTAGTAAAAGCTTTGCGGAAGATGAAAGCCGGCAAGGCAGCAGGTTTGGATGGTATTGCAGTGGAATTTATTAAAAAAGGGGGTGACTGTATTATTGACTGGTTGGTAAGGTTATTTAATGTATGTATGACTCATGGTGAGGTGCATGAGGATTGGCGGAATGCGTGCATAGTGCCATTGTACAAAGGCAAAGGGGATAAGAGTGAGTGCTCAAATTACAGAGGTATAAGTTTGTTGAGTATTCCTAGTAAATTATATGGGAGGGTATTGATTGAGAGGGTGAAGGCATGTACAGAGCATCAGATTGGGGAAGAGCAGTGTGCTTTCAGAAGTGGTAGAGGATGTGTGGATCAGGTGTTTGCTTTGAAGAATGTATGTGAGAAATACTTAGAAAAGCAAATGGATTTGTATGTAGCATTTATGGATCTGGAGAAGGCATATGATAGAGTTGATAGAGATGCTCTGTGGAAGGTATTAAGAATATATGGTGTGGGAGGCAAGTTGTTAGAAGCAGTGAAAAGTTTTTATCGAGGATGTAAGGCATGTGTACGTGTAGGAAGAGAGGAAAGTGATTGGTTCTCAGAGAATGTAGGTTTGCGGCAGGGGTGTGTGATGTCTCCATGGTTGTTTAATTTGTTTATGGATTGGGTTGTCAGGGAGGTGAATGAAAGATTTTTGGAAAGAGGGGCAAGTATGAAGTCTGTTGGGGATGAGAGAGCTTGGGAAGTGAGTCAGTTGTTGTTCGCTGATGATACAGCGCTGGTGGCTGATTCATGTGAGAAACTGCAGAAGCTGGTGACTGAGTTTGGTAAAGTGTGTGAAAGAAGAAAGTTAAGAGTAAATGTGAATAAGAGCAAGGTTATTAGGTACAGTAGGGTTGAGGGTCAAGTCAATTGGGAGGTAAGTTTGAATGGAGAAAAACTGGAGGAAGTAAAGTGTTTTAGATATCTGGGAGTTGATCTGGTAGCGGATGGAACCATGGAAGCGGATGTGGATCATAGGGTGGGGGTGGGGGCGAAAATCCTGGGAGCCTTGAAGAATGTGTGGAAGTCGAGAACATTATCTCGGAAAGCAAAAATGGGTATGTTTGAAGGAATAGTAGTTCCAACAATGTTGTATGGTTGCGAGGCATGGGCTATGGATAGAGTTGTGCGCGGGAGGATGGATGTGCTGGAAATGAGATGTTTGAGGACAAAATATGGTGTGAGGTGGTTTGATCGAGTAAGTAACGTAAGGGTAAGAGAGATGTGTGGAAATGAAAAGAGCGTGGTAGAGAGAGCAGAAGAGGGTGTTTTGAAATGGTTTAGGCACATGGAGAGAATGAGAGAGGAAAGATTGTCCAAGTGGATATATGTGTCGGAGGTGGGGGGAACGAGGAGAAGTGCGAGACCAAATTGGAGGTGGAAAGATGGAGTGAAAAAGATTTTGTGTCATCGGGGCCTGAACATACAGGAGGGTGAAAGGAGGGCAAGGAATAGAGTGAATTGGATCGATGTGCTATACCGGGGTTGACTTGGTGTCAGTGGATTGAATCAGGGCATGTGAAGCGTCTGGGGTAAACCATGTTAAGTGTGTAGGTATATATATTTGCGTGTTTGGACGTATGTATATACATATGTATGGGGGTGGATTGAGCTATTTCTTTCGTCTGTTTCCTTGCGCTACCTCGCAAACGCGGGAGACAGCGACAAAGCAAAAAAAAAAAAAAAAAAAAGAATATAAATATATATATATTTATATATATACATATATATATATATATATATATATATATATATATATATATATATATATATATATATATATATATATATATATATATATATATATATATATATATATATATATATATATATATATATATATGTATATATATATATATATATATATTTATATGTATATATATATATATATATATATATATATATATATATATATATATATATATATATATATATATATATATATATATATATATATATATATCTCCAAGGTTGTTTAATTTGTTTATGGATGGCGTTGTTACGGAGGTGAATGCAAGAGTTTCAGAAAGAGGGGCAAGTATGAAGTCTGTTGGGGATGAGAGAGCTTGAGAAGTGAGTCAGTTGTTGTTCGCTGATGATACAGCGCTAGTGGCTGATTCATATGAAAAACTGCAGAAGCTGGTGACTGAGTTTGGTAAAGTGTGTGAAAGAAGAAAGTTAAGAGTAAATGTGAATAAGAGCAAGGTAATTAAGTAGAGTAGTGTTGAGGGTCAAGTCAATTGGGATGTAAGTTTGAATGGAGAAGAACTGGAGGAAGTAAAGTGTTTTAGATATCTGGGAGTGGATATGGCAGCGGATGGAACAATGGAAGCGGAAGTGGATCATAGGTTGGGGTAGAGGGGTGAAAATCCTGGGAGCCTTGAAGAATGTGTGGAAGTCGAGAACATTATATCGGAAAGCAAAAATGGGTATGTTTGAAGGAATAATGGTTCCAACAATATTGTATGGTTGCGAGGCGTGGGCTATGGATAGAGTTGTGCGCAGGGGGATGGATGTGCTGGAAATGAGATGTTTGAGGACAATATGTGGTGTGAGGTGGTTTGACCGAGTAAGTAACGTAAGGGTAAGAGAGATGTGTGGAAATAAAAAGAGCGTGGTAGAGAGAGCAGAAGAGGGTGTTTTGAAATGGTTTGGGCACATGGAGAGAATGAGTGAGGAAAGATTGACCAAGAGGATATATGTGTCGGAGGTGGAGGGAACGAGGAGAAGAGGGAGGCCAAATTGGAGGTGGAAAGATGGAGTGAAAAAGATTTTGAGTGATCGGGGCCTGAACATACAGGAGGGTGAAAGGAGGGCAAGGAATAGAGTGAATTGGATCGATGTGCTATACCGGGGTTGACTTGGTGTCAGTGGATTGAATCAGGGCATGTGAAGCGTCTGGGGTAAACCATGGGAAGTGTGTAGGTATGTATATTTGCGTGTGTGGACGTATGTATATACATATGTATGGGGGTGGGTTGAGCCATTTCTTTCGTCTGTTTCCTTGCGCTACCTCGCAAACGCGGGAGACAGCGACAAAGCAAAAAAAAAAAAAAAAAAAAGAATATAAATATATATATATATATATATATATATATATATATATATATATATATATATATATATATATATATATATATATATATATATATATATATATATATATATTTTTTTTCTTTCTACTTTGTCGCTGTCTCCCGCGTTTGCGAGGTAGCGCAAGGAAACAGACGAAAGAAATGGCCCAACCCCCCCCCCCCCCATACACATGTATATACATACGTCCACACACGCAAATATACATACCTACACACTTCCCATGGTTTACCCCAGACGCTTCACATGCCCTGATTCAATCCACTGACACCACGTCAACCCCGGTATACCACATAGATCCAATTCACTCTATTCCTTGCCCTCCTTTCACCCTCCTGCATGTTCAGGCCCCGATCACACAAAATCTTTTTCACTCCATCTTTCCACCTCCAATTTGGCCTCCCTCTTCTCCTCGTTCCCTCCACCTCCGACACATATATCCTCTTGGTCAATCTTTCCTCACTCATTCTCTCCATGTGCCCAAACCACTTCAAAACACCCTCTTCTGCTCTCTCAACCACGCTCTTTTTATTTCCACACATCTCTCTTACCCTTACGTTACTCAATCGATCAAACCACCTCACACCACATTTTGTCCTCAAACATCTCATTTCCAGCACATCCATCCTCCTGCGCACAACTCTATCCATAGCCCACGCCTCGCAACCATACAACATTGTTGGAACCACTATTCCTTCAAACATACCCATTTTTGCTTTCCGAGATAATGTTCTCGACTTCCACACATTCTTCAAGACCCCCAGAATTTTCGCCCCCTCCCCCACCCTATGATCCACTTCCGCTTCCATGGTTCCATCCGCTGCCAGATCCACTCCCAGATATGTAAAACACTTCACTTCCTCCAGTTTTTCTCCATTCAAACTCACCTCCCAATTGACTTGACCCTCAACCCTACTGTACCTAATAACCTTTCTCTTATTCACATTTACTCTTAACTTTCTTCTTCCACACACTTTACCAAACTCAGTCACAAGCTTCTGCAGTTTCTGACATGAATCAGCCACCAGCGCTGTATCATCAGCGAACAACAACTGACTCACTTCCCAAGCTCTCTCATCCCGAACAGACTTCATAATTGCCCCTCTTTCCAAAACTCTTGCATTTACCTCCCTAACAACCCCATCCATAAACAAATTAAACAACCATGTAGACATCACACACCCCTGCCGCAAACCTACATTCACTGAGAACCAATCACCTTCCTCTCTTTCTACACGTACACATGCCTTACATCCTCGATAAAAACTTTTCACTGCTTCTAACAACTTTCCTCCCACACCATATATTCTTAATACCTTCCACAGAGCATCTCTATCAACTCTATCATATGCCTTCTCCAGATCCATAAATGCTACATACAAATCCATTTGCTTTTCTAAGTATTACTCACATACATTCTTCAAAGCAAACACCTGATCCACACATCCTCTACCACTTCTGAAACCACACTGCTCTTCCCCAATCTGATGTTCTGTACATGCCTTCACCCTCTCAATCAATACCCTCCCATATAATTTACCAGGAATACTCAACAAACTTATAACTCTGTAATTTGAGCACTCAGTCTTATCCCCTTTGCCTTTGTACAATGGCACTATGCACGCATTCCGCCAATCCTCAGGCACCTCACCATGAGTCATACATACATTAAATAACCTTACCAACCAGTCAACAATACAGTCAGCCCCTCTTTTAATAAATTCCACTGCAATACCATCCAAACCTGCTGCCTTGCCGGCTTTCATCTTCCGCAAAGCTTTCACTACCTCTTCTCTGTTTACCAAATCATTTTCCCTAACCCTCTCACTTTGCACACCACCTCGATCAAAACACCCTATATCTGCCACTCTATCATCAAACACATTCAACAAACCTTCAAAATACTCACTCCATCTCCCTCTCACATCACCACTACTTGTTGTCACCTCCCCATTTGTGCCCTTCACTGAAGTTCCCATTTGCCATATATATATGTATATATATATATATATATATATATATATATATATATATATATATATATATATATATATATATATATATATATATATATATATATATATATATATGTATATATATATATATATATATATATATATATATATATATATATATATATATATATATATATATATATATATATATATATATATATATATATATATATATATATATATATGTATATATATATATATTTATATGTATATATATATATATATATATATATATATATATATATATATATATATATATATATATATATATATATATATATATATATATATATATATATATATATATATATATATATATATATATATATATATATATATATATATATATATGTATATATATATATATATATATATATATATATATATATATATATATATATATATATATATATATATATATATTTATATATATATATATATATATATATATATATATATATATATATATATATATATATATATATATATATATATATATATATATATATATATATATATATATATATATATATATATATATATGTCTCCAAGGTTGTTTAATTTGTTTATGGATGGGGTTGTTACGGAGGTGAATGCAAGAGTTTCAGAAAGAGGGGCAAGTATGAAGTCTGTTGGGGATGAGAGAGCTTGAGAAGTGAGTCAGTTGTTGTTCGCTGATGATACAGCGCTGGTGGCTGATTCATATGAAAAACTGCAGAAGCTGGTGACTGAGTTTGGTAAAGTGTGTGAAAGAAGAAAGTTAAGAGTAAATGTGAATAAGAGCAAGGTAATTAGGTAGAGTAGTGTTGAGGGTCAAGTCAATTGGGAGGTAAGTTTGAATGGAGAAAAACTGGAGGAAGTAAAGTGTTTTAGATATCTGGGAGTGGATATGGAAGCGGATGGAACAATGGAAGCGGAAGTGGATCATAGGTTGGGGTATAGGGGTGAAAATCCTGGGAGCCTTGAAGAATGTGTGGAAGTCGAGAACATTATCTCGGAAAGCAAAAATGGGTATGTTTGAAGGAATAATGGTTCCAACAATGTTGTATGGTTGCGAGGCGTGGGCTATGGATAGAGTTGTGCGCAGGGGGATGGATGTGCTGGAAATGAGATGCTTGAGGACAATGTGTGGTGTGAGGTGGTTTGACCGAGTAAGTAACGTAAGGGTAAGAGAGATGTGTGGAAATAAAAAGAGCGTGGTTGAGAGAGCAGAAGAGGGTGTTTTGAAATGGTTTGGGCACATGGAGAGAATGAGTGAGGAAAGATTGACCAAGAGGATATATGTGTCGGAGGTGGAGGGAACGAGTAGAAGTGGGAGACCAAATTGGAGGTGGAAAGATGGAGTGAAAAAGATTTTGTGTGATGGGGGCCTGAACATGCAGGAGGGTGAAAGGAGAGCAAGGACTAGAGTGAATTGGATCGATGTGGTATACCGGGGTTGACGTGCTGTCAGTGGATTGAATCAGGGCATGTGAAGCGTCTGGGGTAAACCATGGAAAGCTGTGTAGGTATGTATATTTTCGTGTGTGGGCGTATGTATATACATGTGTATGAGGGTGGGTTGGGCCATTTCTTTCGTCTGTTTCCTTGCGCTACCTCGCAGACGCGGGAGACAGCGACAAAGGAAAAAAAAAATATATATATATATATATATATATATATATATATATATATATATATATATATATATATATATATATATATATATATATTCTTAATACCTTCCACAGAGCATCTTTATCAACTCTATCATATGCCTTCTCCAGATCCATAAATGCTACATACAAATCCATTTGCTTTTCTAAGTATTTCTCACATACATTATTCAAAGCAAACACCTGATCCACACATCCTCTACCCCTTCTGAAACCGCACTGCTCTTCCCCAATCTGATGCTCTGTACATGCCTTCACCCTCTCAATCAATACCCTCCCATATAATTTACCAGGAATACTCAACAAACTTATACCTCTGTAATTTGAGCACTCACTCTTATCTCCTTTGCCTTTGTACAATGGCACTATGCACGTATTCCGCCAATCCTCAGGCACCTCACCATGAGTCATACATACATTAAATAACCTTACCAACCAGTCAACAATACAGTCACCCCCTTTTTTAATAAATTCCACTGCAATACCATCCAAACCTGCTGCCTTGCCGGCTTTCATCTTCCGCAAAGCTTTTACTACCTATTCTCTGTTTACCAAATCATTTTCCCTAACCCTCTCACTTTGCACACCACCTCGACCAAAACACCCTATATCTGCCACTCTGTCATCAGACACATTCAACAAACCTTCAAAATACTCATTCCATCTCCTTCTCACATCACCACTACTTGTTATCACCTCCCCATTTACGCCCTTCACTGAAGTTCCCATTTGCTCCCTTGTCTTACGCACCCTATTTACCTCCTTCCAGAACATCTTTTTATTCTCCCTAAAATTTACTGATAGTCTCTCACCCCAACTCTCATTTGCCCTTTTTTTCACCTCTTGCACCTTTCTCTTGACCTCCTGTCTCTTTCTTTTATACTCCTCCCACTCAATTGCATAGAGATGCTCTGTGGAAGGTATTAAGAATATATGGTGTGGGAGGCAAGTTGTTAGAAGCAGTGAAAAGTTTTTATCGAGGATGTAAGGCATGTGTACGTGTAGGAAGAGAGGAAAGTGATTGGTTCTCAGTGAATGTAGGTTTGCGGCAGGGGTGTGTGATGTCTCCATGGTTGTTTAATTTGTTTATGGATGGGGTTGTTAGGGAGGTAAATGCAAGAGTCCTGGAAAGAGGGGCAAGTATGAAGTCTGTTGGGGATGAGAGAGCTTGGGAAGTGAGTCAGTTGTTGTTCGCTGATGATACAGCGCTGGCGGCTGATTCATGTGAGAAACTGCAGAAGCTGGTGACTGAGTTTGGTAAAGTGTGTGGAAGAAGAAAGTTAAGAGTAAATGTGAATAAGAGCAAGGTTATTAGGTACAGTAGGGTTGAGGGTCAAGTCAATTGGGAGGTGAGTTTGAATGGAGAAAAACTGGAGAAAGTGAAGTGTTTTAGATATCTGGGAGTGGATCTGTCAGCGGATGGAACCATGGAAGCGGAAGTGGATCATAGGGTGGGGGAGGGGGCGAAAATTTTGGGAGCCTTGAAAAATGTGTGGAAGCCGAGAACATTATCTCGGAAAGCAAAAATGGGTATGTTTGAAGGAATAGTGGTTCCAATAATGTTGTATGGTTTCGAGGCGTGGGCTATGGATAGAGTTGTGCGCAGGAGGATGGACGTGCTGGAAATGAGATGCTTGAGGAAAATGTGTGGTGTGAGGTGGTTTGATCGAGCAAGTAACGTAAGGGTAAGAGAGATGTGTGGAAATAAAAAGAGCGTGGTTGAGAGAGCAGAAGAGGGTGTTTTGAAATGGTTTGGGCACATGGAGAGAATGAGTGAGGAAAGATTGACCAAGAGGATATATGTGTCAGAGGTGGAGGGAACTAGGAGAAGAGGGAGACCAAATTGGAGGTGGAAAGATGGAGTGAAAAAGATTTTGTGTGATCGGGGCCTGAACATGCAGGAGGGTGAAAGGAGGGCAAGGAATAGAGTGAATTGGAGCGATGTGGTATACAGGGGTTGACGTGCTGTCAGTGGATTGAATCAAGGCATGTGAAGCGTATGGGGTAAACCATGGAAAGCTGTGTAGGTATGTATATTTGCGTGTGTGGACGTGTGTATGTACATGTGTATGGGGGGGGGGGGGGTTGGGCCATTTATTTCGTCTGTTTCCTTGCGCTACCTCGCAAACGCGGGAGACAGCGACAAAGTATAAAAAAAAAAAAAAATATATATATATATACATAGTTATATACATATATATATATATATATATATATATATATATATATATATATATATATATATATATATATATATATATATATATATATATATATATATATATACATATATATATATATATATATATATATATATATATATATATATATATATATATATATATATATATATTATCCCTGGGGATAGGGGATGAAGAATACTTCCCACGTATTCCCTGCGTGTCGTAGAAGGCGATTAAAAGGGGAGGGAGCGGGGGACTGGAAATTCTCCCCTCTCGTTTTTTTTTTAATTTTTCCAAAAGAAGGAACAGAGGGGGCCAGGTGAGGATATTCCACAAAGGCCCAGTCCTCTGGTCTTAACGCTACCTCGCTAACGCGGGAAATGGCGAATAGTTTAAAAGAAAGAAAAGAATATATATATATATATATATATATATATATATATATATATATATATATATATATATATATATATATATATATATATATATATATATATATATATATATATATATATATATATATATATGTTCTTATTTCATACCAGCTGCCTATATTCATTGTTGTCGCCACCCCGCAATATTTGAAATGAGACCCCCCCTCTCTCTGCACGCGCACGAGGTAGCTTTAGGAAAAGAAAAGAAACGTCAGATTCGATGACAATCAGTCGCTAGCTGTCATGTATAATGCACCGAAATCACAGCTAATTTTTTACACATGTAGGCCCCTCAGAACTGTCCATGGTTTGTTCTAGACTCTTCAACTGCCGTAGTTCATTCCATTGACAGCACGTCGACCCGGGTGTACCATATCATTCCAATTAGATCTATTCCTTGCACGCCTTTCACCCTCCTGCATGTTCAGGCCTGATCACTCAATTTTTTTTTCTCTCCATCTTTTCACCTCCAATTTGGTCTTCCACTTCTCCTCGTTCCCTCCACCTCCGACACATATATCCTCTTTGCCAATCTTTCCTCACTCATTCTCTCCATGTAACCAAACTATTTCAATATGCCCTCTTGTCTCTCAACCACACTCTTTTTACTGCCATACATCTCTCTTACCCTTTCATTACTTACTCGATCAAACCACCTCACGCCACATATTGTCCTCAAACATCCCATTTCCAACACATCCACCCTCCTCCGCACAACCCTATCTATAGCCCACGCCTCGCATTCATATAAAATTGTTTGAACCACTATTCCTTCAAACATACCCATTTTTGGTTTCTGAGGTAATATTCTCCCTTTCTACACATCCTTCAATGCTCCCATAACTTTCGCTCCCTCCCCCATCCTGTACTCACTTCAGTTTCCATGATTCCATCCGCTGCTAAATCCTCTCCCAGATACCTAAAACGCTTCACTTCCTCCAGTTTTTCTCCATTCAGACTCATATCCCAATCAACTTGTCCCTCACCCCTAATGAACCTAATAACTTTGCTCTTATTCACATTTACTCTCAGCTTTTTCTTTCACACACTTTACCAAACTCATTCACCAACTTCTGCAGTTTCTCTCCCGAATCAGCCACCACCGCTCTATCACCGAGCAACAAATGACGCTTCCCAGGCCCTCTCATCCACAGCAGACTGCATACTTGCCCCTTTCTCCAAAACTCTTGCATTCACCTCCCTAACCACCCAATCCATAAACAAATTAAACAACCATGAAGACATCACGCCCCAAGCCGCAAACCGAATTCAACTGTGAACCAATTACTTTCCTCTCCTCCTACTTGTACACATGCCTTACATCCTTGATGAAAACTTTTCACTGTTTCTAACAACTTAACTTCCACACCATATACTCTTAATACTTTCCACAAATCATCTTTATCAACCCTATCATATGCTTTCTCGAGATCCATAAATGCTAGATACAATTCCATCTGTTTTTTTAAGTATTTCACACATACAGTCTTCAAAGAAAACACCTTATTCAAACATCCTCTACCACTCCTGAAACCTTACTGCTCTTCCTCAATATGATGTTCTGTACATGCCTTTACCCTCTAAATCAATACCCTTCCATATAATTTCCCAGGAATACTCAAGAAACTTTTACCTCTGTAATTTGGACACTCACCTTTATCCACTTTGCCTTTGTACAATGGCACTATGCATGCATTCTGTCAATCTTCAGGCACTTCACTATGAACCATCCATGCACTGAGCATCCTTCCCAACCAGTCAGTAACACAGTCACCCCCTTTTATAATAAACTGCACTGCAATACCATTCAAACCCATGCCTTGACCGTTTTCACCTTCCGCAAAGCTTTCACTACCACTGCTCTGTTATCAAACTATTCTCCTTAACCCTCTAACTTCGCACACCACCTAGACCAAAGCACCATATATCTGCCACTCTATCATCAAATACTTTCAACAAATCTTCTAAATAATCAATCCATCTTCTCACTTCACCACTAGTTCCTATTACCTCCCCATTAGCCCCCTTCACCGATTTTCCCATTTGTTCTCTTGTCCTACGAACTTTATTTACTTCCTTCCAAAAAAATCTCTTTATTCTCCCTAAAAGGTAATGATACTCTCTCACCTCAACTCTCATTTGCCCTCTTTTTCACGTCTTGCGCCTTTTTCTTAACCTCCTGTCTCTTTCTTTTATACATCTCTCGTTATTCACACTACTTCCCTGCGAAAATCGTCCAAACGCCTGTCTCTTCTCTACGCTAACAATTTTACTTCTTCATCCCACCACTCACTACCCTTCTACTCTGTCTTCCTCTCACCTTTCTCCTGCCACAAGCATATTTTGCTTAAGCCATCACTGCTTCCCTGAATACATCTCATTTCTCACTTAAGTCATTTGCTCTCACCTTATGCCATTTTGCACTCAATCTCTCCAGGTACTTCCTCACACAAGTCTCCTTTCTAAGTTCATTTATTCTCACCACTCTCTTCACCCTTTCATTCTCTCACTTTTTTGAAAACCTCCACAAATATTCACCTCCGCGTCCAAAATATACTGATCCGACATCCCTCCATTTGCCACTCTCAGCATATCAACATCCAAAGGTCTTATTAATGCGCCTATCTATGAACACGTAGTCCAATAACGCTCTCTGGCCATCTCTCCTATTTACATAAGCATACTTATGTATATCTCCTTTTTAACCAGGTAATCCCAATCACGAGTTCTTCTCAGTGCACAAATCTACAGGTTCTTCACCATTTCCATTTACAACACTGAAAACCCTGTGTACACTAATTATTCCCTCAACTGCTCCAGTACTCAAATTTACATTCAAATTGCTCATCACTATAACCCGGTCTCGTGCATCAAAGCTGCTAACACACTCACTCAGCAGCTCCAAAACCACTTGCCTCTCATGATCTTTCTTCTCATGATCAGGTGCACAGGCACTAATAATCCAGAAGAAGGAGTCACGCAGGGAATGCTCATCCTCCTCGAAGGCTCAGATTGGGGTGTCTAAATGTGTGTGGATGTAACCAAGATGAGAAAAAAGGAGAGATAGGTAGTATGTTTGAGGAAAGGAACCTGGATGTTTTGGCTCTGAGTGAAACGAAGCTAAAGGGGAAAGGGAAAGAGTGGTGCGGGAATGTTTTGGGAGTAAAGTCAGGGGTTAGTGAGAGGACGAGAGCAAGGGAAGGAGTAGCACTACTCCTGAAACAGGAGTGGTGGGGGTATGTGGTAGAGTGTAGAAAAGTAAACTCTAGATTGATAAGGGTAAACCTAAAAGTGGATGGAGAGAGAAAGGTGATTATTGGTGCATATCCACCTGGGCATGAAAAGAAAGATCATGAGAGGCAAGTGTTTTGGGAGCAGCTGAGTGAGTGTGTTAGTAGTTTCGATTCACGAGACTGGGTTATAGTGATGGGTGATTTGAATGAAGAGGTGAGTAATGTGGTAGTTGAGGGAATAATTGGTGTACATGGGGTGTTCAGTGTTGTAAATGGAAATGGTGAAAAGCATGTAGATTTATGTGCTGAAAAAGGGCTGGTGATTGCGGATACCTGGTTTGAAAAGAGAGATATAAATAAGTATACGTATGTAAGTAGGAGAGATGCCCAGGGAGCGTTATTGGATTACGTGTTAATGGATAGGCGCGCGAAATGGGAGAATTTTGGATGTTTATGTGATGAGAGGTGCAACTGGAGGGATGTCTGATCATTATCTTGTGGAGGCGAAAGTGGAGATTTGTAGAGGTTTTCAGAAATCAAGAGAGAATGTTTTGGTGAGGAGAGCGGTGAGAGGAAGTGAGCTTGGGAAGGAAACTTGTGTGAGGAAGTATCACGTGAGATTGAGTATAGAATAGAAAAAGGTGAGAACAAAGGGGGTAAGGGGAGTGGGGGAGGAATGGGATATATTTAGGGAAGCACTGATGGCTTGTGCAAAATATGCTTGTGGCATGAGAAGTGTGCGAGGTAGGCAGACTAAAAAGGGTAATGAGTGGTGGGATGAAGAAGTAAGATTATTAGTGAAAGAGAAGAGGGAGGCATTGGGACGATTTGCAGGGAAATAATGCAAATGACTGGGAGATGTATAAAAGAAAGAGGCAGGAGGTCAAGAGAAAGGTGCAAGAGGTGAAAAAGAGGGCAAATGAGAGTTGGGGTGAAAGCGTATCATTAGATTTTTGGCAGAATAAAATGATGTTTTCGAAGGAGGTAAACAAAGTGCGTAAGACAAGGGAACAAATGGGAACATCAGTGAAGGGGGCTAATGGGGAGGTGATAACAAGTAGTGGTGATGTGAGAAGGAGATGGAGTCAGTATTTTTAAGTTCTGTTGAATGTGATTGATGACAGAGTGGCAGATATAGGGTGTTATGTTCGAGATGGTGTGCAAAGTGTGACGGTTAGGGAGAATGATTTGCAAACAGAGGAGAGGCAGTAAAAGCTTTGCGGAAGATGAAAGCCGGCAAGTCAGCGGGTATGGATGGTATTGCAGTGGAATTTATTTAAAAAGGGGGTAACTGGACTGTTGACCGGTTGGTAAGATTATTTAGTGTAGTATGACTCATTGTGAGGTGCCTGAGGATTGGCGGAATGCTTGCACTGTGCCATTGTACAAACACAAAGGGGATAAAAGTGAGTCTTAAATTACAGAGGTGTAAGTTTGTTGAGTATTCCTGGGAAATTATATGGGAGGGTATTGATTGAGAAGGTGAAGGCATGTACACAACATCAGATTGGGGAAGAGCAGTGTGGTTTCAGAAGCGGTAGAGAATGTGTGGATCAGGTGTTTGCTTTGAAGAATGTATGTGAGAAATACTTAGAAAAGCAAATGAATTTGTATGTAGTATTTATGGATCAAGAGAAGGCATATGATAGAGTTGATAGAGATGCTCTGTAGGAAGAGAGGAAAATGATTGGTTCTCAGTGAATGTTAGTTTGCGGCAGGGGTTCGTGATGTTTCCATGGTTCTTTAATTTGTATCTGGATGGGGTTATTACTAAAGTGAATGCTAGAGTTTTGGAACGAGGGGTAAGTATGCAGAGTGCTGTGGATGAGAGAGCTTGGAAAGTGAGTCAGTTGTTGTTCGCCGCTGATACAACGCTGGCGGCTGATTCGTGTGAGAAACTGCAGAAGCTGGTGACTGAGTTTGGTAGAGTGTGTGAAAGAAGGATGCTGAAAGTACATGTGAATATGAGCAAGGTTATGTGGTACCGTAGGGCTGAGGGACAAGTCAATTGGGAGGTAAGTTTGAATGGAGAAAAACTTTAGGAAGTGAAGTGTTTTATATATCTAGGAGTGGATTTGGCAGCGGATGGAACCATGGGAGGAAAGTTAATCATCGGGTTGGGGAGGGGGCGAGATTTCTGGGAGCGTTGAAGAATGTCTGGAAGTCGAGAACGTTATCTTGGAAAGCAAAATGGGTATGTTTGAAGGAATAGTAGTTCCAACGATGATATACGGTTACGAGGCGTGGGCTATAGATAGAGTTGTGAGGAGGAGGATGGATGTGCTTGAAATGCGATGTTTGAGGACAATATGTGGTGTGAGGTGGTTTGATCGAGTAAGTAATGAGAGGGTAAGAGAGATGTGTGGTAATAAAAAGAGTGTGGTTGAGAGAGAAGAGGGTGTTTTGAAATGGTTTGGTCACATGGAGAGAATGAGGGAGGAAAGATATATGTGTCAGAGGTGGACGGAACGAGGAGAAGTGGAAACCAAATAGGAGGTGGAAAGATGGTTTGAAAAACTATCTTAGTGATCGAGGCCTTAACATGCAGGAGGGTGAAAGGCGTGCAAGGATAGAGCTAATTGAAACGATGTGGTATATCGGGGTCGAAGTGCTGTCAGTGGATTGAACCAGGGTATGTGAAGCGTCTGGGGTAAACCAAGGAAAGTTTTGTGGTGCCTCGATGTGGAAAGGGAGATGTGGTTTCGGTGCATTATACATGACAGCTAGAGGCTGAGTTTGAAAGAATGTGGCCTTTGTTATATTTTTACTCGAGCTACCTTGCGCACATGCAGGGGAGGGGGCTGTTATTTCATGTGTGGCGGGGTGGCGACGGGAATGATCAAGGGCGGAAAGTATGAATTATGTACTGTGTATATATATATATATTATATATATATATATATATATATATATATATATATATATATATATATATATATATTTTTTTTGTTTGCTTTGTCGCTGTCTCCCGCGTTTGCGAGGTAGCGCAAGGAAACAGACGAAAGAAATGGCCCAACCCACCCCCATACACATGTATATACATACGTCCACACACGCAAATATACATACCTACACAGCTTTCCATGGTTTACCACAGACGCTTCACATGCTCTGATTCAATCCACTGACAGCACGTCAACCCCGGTATACCACATCGATCCAATTCACTCTATTCCTTGCCCTCCTTTCACCCTCCTGCATGTTCAGGCCCCGATCACAAAAAATCTTTTTCACTCCATCTTTCCACCTCCAATTTGGTCTCCCACTTCTCCTCGTTCCCTACACCTCCGACAAATATATCTTCTTGGTCAATCTTTCCTCACTCATTCTCTCCATGTGCCCAAACCATTTTAAAACACCCTCTTCTCCTCTCTCAACCACGCTCTTTTTATTTCCACACATCTCTCTTACCCTTACGTTACTTACTCGATCAAACCACCTCACACCACACATTGTCCTCAAACATCTCATTTACAGCACATCCATCCTCCTGGGCACAACTGTATCCATAGCCCACGCCTCGCAACCATACAACATTGTTGGAACCACTATCCCTTCAAACATACCCATTTTTGCTTTCCGAGATAATATTCTCGACTTCCACACATTCTTCAAGGCTCCCAGAATTTCCGCCCCCTCCCCCACCCAATGATCCACGTCAGTTTCCATGGTTCCATCCGCTGCCAGATCCACTCCCAGATATCTAAAACACTTTACTTCCTCCAGTTTTTCTCCATTAAACTTACCTCCCAATCGACTTGACCCTCAACCCTACTGTACCTAGTAACCTTGCTCTTATTCACATTTACTCTTAACTTTCTTCTTTCACCCACTGTACCAAACTCAGTCACCAGCTTCTGAAGTTTCTCACATGAATCAGCCACCAGCGCTGTATCATCAGCGAACAACAACTGACTCACTTCCCAAGCTCTCTCATCCCCAACAGACTTCATACTTGCCCCTCTTTCCAAAACTCTTGCATTTACCTCCCTAACAACCCCATCCATAAACAAATTAAACAACCATGGAGACATCACACACCCCTGCCGCAAACCTACATTCACTGAGAACCAATCACTTTCCTCTCTTCCAACACGTACACATGCCTTACATCCTCGATAAAAACTTTTCACTGCTTCTAACAACTTGCCTCCTACACCATATATTCTTAATACCTTCCACAGAGCATTTCTATCAACTCTATCATATGCCTTCGCCAGATCCATAAATGCTACATACAAATCCATTTCCTTTTCTAGGTATTTCTCACATACATTCTTCAAAGCAAACACCTGATCCACACATCCTCTACCACTTCTGAAACCACACTGCTCTTCCCCAATCTGATGCTCTGTACATGCCTTCACCCTCTCAATCATTACCCTCCCATATAATTTACCAGGAATACTCAACAAACTTATACCTCTGTAATTTCAGCACTCACTCTTATCCCCTTTGCCTTTGTACAATGGCACTATGCACGCATTCCGCCAATCCTCAGGCACCTCACCGTGAGTCATACATACATTAAATAACCTTACCAACCAGTCAATAATACAGTCACCCCCTTTTTTAATAAATTCCACTGCAATACCATCCAAACCTGCTGCCTTGCCGGCTTTCATCTTCCGCAAAGCTTTTACTACCTCTTCTCTGTTTACCAAATCATTTTCCCTAACCCTCTCACTTTGCACACCACCTCGACCAAAACACCCTATATCTGCCACTCTATCATCAAACACATTCAACAGACCTTCAAAATACTCACTCCATCTCCTTCTCACATCACCACTACTTGTTATCACCTACCCATTTGCGCCCTTCACTGAAGTTCCCATTGCTCCCTTGTCTTACGCACCTTATTTACCTCCTTCCAGAACATCTTTTTAATCTCCCTAAAATTTAATGATACTCTCTCACCCCAACTCTCATTTGCCCTCTTTTTCACCTCTTGCACCCTTCTCTTGACCTCCTGTCTCTTTCTTTTATACACATCCCACTCAATTGCATTTTTTCCCTGCAAAAATCGTCCAAATGCCTCTCTCTTCTCTTTCACTAATAATCTTACTTCTTCATCCCACCACTCACTACCCTTTCTAATCAACCCACCTCCCACTCTTCTCATGCCACAAGCATCTTTTGCGCAATCCATCACTGATTCCCTAAATACATCTCATTCCTCCACCAATCCCCTTACTTCCATTGTTCTCACCTTTTTCCATTCTGTACTCAGTCTCTCCTGGTACTTCCTCACACAAGTCTCCTTCCCAAGCTCACTTACTCTCACCACCCTCTTCACCCCAACATTCTCTCTTCTTTTCTGAAAACCCATACAAATCTTCACCTTAGCCTCCACAAGATAATGATCAGACATCCCTCCAGTTGCACCTCTCAGCACATTAACATCCAAAAGACTCTCTTTAGCGCGCCTGTCAATTAACACGTAATCCAATAACGCTCTCTGGCCATCTCTCCTACTTACATACGTATTCTTATGTATATCTCGCTTTTTAAACCGGGTATTCCCAATCACCAGTCCTTCCTCAGCACACAAATCTACAAGCTCTTCACCATTTCCATTCACAACATTGAACACCCCATGCATACCAATTATTCCCTCAACTGCCACATCACTCACCTTTGCACTCAAATCACCCATCACTATAACCCGGTCTCGTGCATCAAAACCACTAACACACTCATTCAGCTGCTCCCAAAACACTTGTCTCTCATGATCTCTCCTTTTATGCCCAGGTGCATATGCACCAATAATCACCCATCTCTCTCCATCAACTTTCAGTTTTACCCATATCAATCGAGAATTTACTTTCTTATATTCTATCACACACTCCCACAACTCATGTTTCAGGAGTACTGCTACTCCTTCCCTTGCTCTTGTCCTCTCACCAACT
The DNA here is from genome assembly GCF_036320965.1 of Panulirus ornatus. Classification (NCBI taxonomy): domain Eukaryota; kingdom Metazoa; phylum Arthropoda; class Malacostraca; order Decapoda; family Palinuridae; genus Panulirus; species Panulirus ornatus. The sequence continues at coordinate 25,429,012 of NC_092227.1, forward strand.
CCCGACCTTACTCCCAAGACATTCCCAAACCACTCTTCTCCCTTACCCCTGAGCTTCGTTGCACTCAGAGCCAAAACATACAGGTTCCCTTCCTCAAACACACTACCTATCTCTCCCTTTTTCACATCTTGGTTACATCCACACACATTTAGACACCCCAGTCTGAGCCTTCGAGGAGGATGAGCACTCCCCGCGTGACTCCTTCTTCTGTTTCCCATTTTAGAAAGTTAAAAAAATACAAGGAGGGGAGGATTTCTGGCCCCCCGCTCCCGTCCCCTCTAGTCGCCTTCTACGACACGCGAGGAATACGTGGGAAGTTTTCTTTCACCCCTATCCCCAGGGATAATATATATATATATACATATATATATACATACACATACATACGCACATATACATACACACACATATATACAAATATATACATATGAAAAATGTAAGAAATAATTTAGAAAACTGAAACTTCTAGCTTGAAATGAAATGAAAAAATGAACATATATATATATATATATATATATATATATATATATATATATATATATATATATATATATATATATATATATTATCCCTGGGGATAGGGGGGAAAGAATACTTCCCACGTATTCCCTGCGTGTCGTAGAAGGCGACTAAAAGGGGAGGGAGCGGGGGTGCTGGAAATCCTCCCCTCTATATTTTTTTTTGATTTTTCCAAAAGAAGGAACAGAGAAGGGGGCCAAGTGAGGATATTCCCCCAAAGGCCCAATCCTCTGTTCTTAACGCTACCTCGCAAATGCGGGAAATGGCGAACAGTTTGAAAAAAAATATATATACATACATATATATATATATGTATATATACGAATAAAGTGTATATGAACGCGCACCTTCATAGAACATACAAAGCTCCATCAGCCAGGATCGAACCTGGGACCCCTTGTGCAAGAGGCAGGCATGCTAACCGCTAGGCTAAGGGACTGTATAATAGGAAGTAACTATTCGAAATACTAAGTACTCGAATACCCTTCGTCTCACTATGGTGAGCAACGGGGTCTATCGGTTGTTTCCGAACAGAACACATAGCCAGCTGGGAGCGTTTTACCGAACCTGACTGTACAACGCGGAGTTATATAAGAAGAGCTACTGTGACAACAACATCGAGTATTTAGCGTTCACCTGTCGACCCTTTTATCTACCACGTGAATTTAATAAGATAATCCTAGTACTTGTATATATACCCCCGGATGCGGACGAAGTTATAGCAGCTGATATACTAGAAAATTGTGTTACAAACTGTGAAAATGAGAGCCCGAACAGTGCAATAATTATTTTAAGAGATTTTAATCATTGTGATTTTCAAGGAAAAGTCCGTACGTACGAACAAACAGTAAAGTGTCCCACAAGAGGTAAGGCGACACTGGATAAGATGTATTGTAATATTAAAGATGGATATAAAGTTTTTAAACGAGCAAACATTGGAAATGAAGACCATAACATGCTATACTGTGTACCTACGTATAAACAATTACTGAAAAGAGTCAAATCGAAAGAAATTGAAATTAGAGAATGGGACGATAACAAGAGACAACGATTACAAGCGTGTTTTGACTGTACAGACTGGTCTGTCCTGATAGAAAACAGGACTGATATCAACACTAACTTAGATATTTTCAATGAATACTTTCACTTTTGCTTTGATATGATCGTACCTACCAAAACAATAAAGATATACCCAAACAATAAACCATGGATTAAAAAAGAACTAAAATCTATGCTAAATGAAAAACACAGACTCATGCGAAATGGAAGTGATGTTGAAAGAAGAACATTGCAAAGTAATATTGCCAAAAAAATTACTGAATCGAAAAGAATATACAGAGAAAAAGTTGAAGGCTTGTTTAAAACAAACAGAGTAAAAGACGCTTGGAAAGGACTTAAAACCCTGTGCGGGCACAAGAAGAAACAAAGTGTGCCTGAACCGGAAAATATCAACACATATGTAAATGAAATGAACGCGTTCTTTGCGAGATTTGAAAGACATGATTTCAGTGATGCGTGTAATGAGGTAATGACAGAAATTCAATCTAACAATGATGAAAGAATTATGATTAGGCAAGAAGAAGTAAAGAAGTCCCTGCATAATATTCGGGCAGGTAAAGCTACAGGGCCAGACGGGATACCTGCTAGGGTACTTAAATGCTGTGCAAAACAATTGACACCTGCACTGACCACATTATTTCAGGACTCGCTGGATCAGGGAGTGGTGCCTTATAAATGGAGAGAATCTGAAGTGAAACCTATTGCAAAAATTAATCACCCAAAAGATCACAAAGACTTCAGACCTGTAGTACTAACATCTAATATTATGAAATGTTTAGAAAGCATTGTGAAAAACTATATCTGTAAAAAAACAAACAATTTAAAAGACCCTATGCAATTTGCTTATCGTAATGATAGGAGTGTACAGGATGCAACACTTGTACTATTAAATGATATTGATAAGCATTTAGATAAGCCCAAATCACAAATTAGAGCACTATACATTGATTTTAGTTCAGCATTTAATACAATGCAACTTCATATTTTGCTCAATAAAATGCTAGAATTGGGTGTAAATAGAAATATCTTAATATGGATTTCTAGCTTTTTAACCCAGACCCCCCAATATACCAATGTAAATAATGTTAAGTCTAATGTGATAGTCACCAACACAGGAGCCCCCCAAGGTTGTGTATTGTCCCCAGCTCTTTTCACCTTGTATACAGATGATTGTAGAAGTGAAATTGATGATTGTACTATTTTAAATATGCTGACGATACAGTTATCTTAGGAAAACTTGTAAATAATAATTATGAAGGCTATTTAACTCAAGTTAAAAAATTCGTTGACTGGAGTAAACAAAATTTTTTGGATCTTAATGTAAAGAAAACGAAAGAGATGATATTTGATTTCAGAACTAAAAATAAACACGTACCAGACCTATTAACAATTGAGGAAGAAAACGTAGAAAGAGTAAACCAGTATAAGTATTTGGGCTTTATGATTGATGACCAGTTGAAGGGAAGTGTTAATACAGATATGGTGTCAAGGAAATGTAACCAAAGATTACACTTTGTACGTATCTTGCATAACCTACATGTAGATAAAATGGTCATTAGCCTATTTTACAAATCAATTTTAGAATCAGTTATAAATTTTTCAATCACTGCCTGGTATGGAAAACTTACGTGCAAAGATATAAAGTAGTTGGGAAAGATTGTCAAGAAAGCAAGAAAACTAGGTGCAGAGACCACATCACTGAATAAGCTGTATCAAAAAGGTACAATGAAACAAGTAGACAGAATGATGAAAGATGTAACGCATCCGTTACATAATTGTTACACGTATCTTAAATCTGGTAGAAGGCTAGCTCTGCCCAAGTTGCGCACTGACAGATACAAAAAGTCGTTTGTACCTAAAAGCATTCTGCTTTTCAATCATCTATCATCACTATAAATTCTAGCTTTAAGTTTCATGATAACTGTAGGTGATGGTTCATGATAGGGATGGTGACAAGCTGGTATCGAATGTACACAATAGCAAAGTAACATTTTATATGAAGTAACCTATGCAATATTTCTTGTTAATATTTTAATTTTTTTTTTTTTTTTTTTTTTTTTACAACTACTAAGGAGCTCTAAAGCCAAAACGAATTTCATTTTGTATTACTTTTTGTATAACAATTTGACGAATAAAGTATCTTATCTTATCTTATCTTATATTAATACGAATAAAGTGTATATGAACGCGCACCTTCATAGAACATACAAAGCTCCATCAGCCAGGATCGAACCTGGGACCCCTTGTGCAAGAGGCAGGCATGCTAACCGCTAGGCTAAGGGACTGTATAATAGGAAACAACTATTCGAAATACTAAGTACTCGAATACCCTTCGTCTCACTATGGTGAGCAACGGGGTCTATCGGTTGTTTCCGAACAGAACACATAGCCAGCTGAGAGCGTTTTACCGAACCTGACTGTACAACGCGTTCATATACACTTTATTCGTATTCATATAACTCCGCGTTGTACAGTCAGGTTCGGTAAAACGCTCTAAGTTGGCTATGTGTTCTGTTCGGAAACAACCGATAGACCCCGTTGCTCACCATAGTGAGACGAAGGGTATTCGAGTACTTAGTATTTCGAATAGTTGTTTCCTATTATACAGTCCCTTAGCCTAGCGGTTAGCATGCCTGCCTCTTGCACAAGGGGTCCCAGGTTCGATCCTGGCTGATGGAGCTTTGTATGTTCTATGAAGGTGCGCGTTCATATACCCTTTATTTGTATTCATATAACTCTGCGTTGTACAGTCAGGTTCGGTAAAACGCTCTCAGCTGGCTATGTGTTCTGTTCGGAAACAACCTATAGACCCCGTTGCTCACCATAGTGAGACGAAGGGTATTCGAGTACTTAGTATTTCGAATAGTTGTTTCCTATTATACAGTCCCTTAGCCTAGCGGTTAGCATGCCTGCCTCTTGCACAAGGGGTCCCAGGTTCGATCCTGGCTGATGGAGCTTTGTATGTTCTATGAAGGTGCGCGTTCATATACACTTTATTTGTATTCATATAACTCTGCGTTGTACAGTCAGGTTCGGTAAAACGCTCTCAGTTGGCTATGTGTTCTGTTCGGAAACAACCTATAGACCCCGTTGCTCACCATAGTGAGACGAAGGGTATTCGAGTACTTAGTATTTCGAATAGTTGTTTCCTATTATACAGTCCCTTAGCCTAGCGGTTAGCATGCCTGCCTCTTGCACAAGGGGTCCCAGGTTCGATCCTGGCTGATGGAGCTTTGTATGTTCTATGAAGGTGCGCGTTCATATACACTTTATTCGTATTCATATAACTCCACGTTGTACAGTCAGGTTCGGTAAAGCGCTCTCAGCTGGCTATGAGTTCTGTTCGGAAACAACCGATAGACCCCGTTGCTCACCATAGTGAGACGAAGGGTATTCGAGTACTTAGTATTTCGAATAGTTGTTTCCTATTATACAGTCCCTTAGCCTAGCGGTTAGCATGCCTGCCTCTTGCACAAGGGGTCCCAGGTTCGATCTGATGAGCTTGTATGATATATATATATATATATATATATATATATATATGGGGATAGGGGAGGAAGAATACTTCCCACGTATAGCCAGCGTGTCGTAGAAGGCGACTAAAAGGGGAGGAAGCGTGGGAGTGGAAATCCTCCCCTCTCGTTTTTTTTTTTTTTTTAATTTTCCAAAAGAAGGAACAGAGAAGGGGGCCAGGTGAAGATATTCCCAAAAAGGCCCAGTCCCCTGTTCTTAAAGCTACCTCGCGACAAAGCAAAAAAAAAAAAAAAAAAAAAAAGAATATATATATATATATATATATATATATATATATATATATATATATATATATATATATATATATATATATATATATATTTTCCTTTGTCGCTGTCTCCAGCGTTTGCGAGGTAGCGCAAGGAAACAGACGAAAGAAATGGCCCAACCCACCCACATACACATGTATATACATACGTTCACACACACAAATATACGTAAGTACACAGCTTTCCATAGTTTATCCCAGACGCTTCACATGCCCTGATTCAATCCACTGACATCACGTCAACCCCGGTATACACATCGATCCAATTCACTCTATTCCTTTCCCTCCTTTCACCCTCCTGCATGTTCAGGCCCCAATCACACAAAATCTTTTCACTCCATCTTTCCACCTCCAATTTGGTCTCCCACTTCCCTCGTTCCCTCCACCTCCGACACATATATGATCTTGGTCAATCTTTCCTCACTCATTCTCTCCATGTGCCCAAACCATTTCAAAACACCCTCTTCTGCTCTCTCAACCACGCTCTTTTTATTTCCACACATCTCTCTTACTCTTACGATACTTACTCGATCAAACCACCTCACACCACACATTGTCCTCAAACATCTCATTTCCAGCACATCCATCCTCCTGCGCACAACTCTATCCATAGCCCACGCGTCGCAACCATAAAACATTGTTGGAACCACTATTCCTTCAAACATACCCATTTTTGCTTTCCGAGATAATGTTCTCGACTTCCACACATTCTTGAAGGCTCCCAGGATTTTCGCCCCCTCCCCCACCCTATGATCCACTTCCGCTTCCATGGTTCCATCCGCTGCTAGATCCACCCCCAGATATCTAAATCACATTACTTCCTCCAGTTTTTCGCTATTCAAACTTACATCCCAATTGACTTGACCCTCAACCCTACTGTACCTAATTACCTTGCTCTTATTCACATTTACTCTTAACATTCTTCTTTCATTCACACACTTTACCAAACTCAGTCACCAGCTTCTGCAGTTTCTCACATGAATCAGCCACCAACGCTGTATCATCAGCAAACAACAACTGACTCACTTCCCAAGCTCTCTCATCCCCAACAGACTTCATACTTGCCCCTCTTTCCAAATCCCTTGCATTCACCTCCCTAACAACCCCTTCCATAAACAAATTAAACAACCATGGAGACATCACACACCCCTGCCGCAAACCTACATTCACTGAGAACCACTCACTTTCCTCTCTTCTTACACGTACACATGCCTTACATCCTCGATAAAAACTTTTCACTGCTTCTAACAACTTGCCTCCGCCTCCCACACCATATATTCTTAATACCTTCCACAGAGCATCTCTATCAACTCTATCATATGCCTTCTCCAGATCCATAAATGCTACATACAAATCCATTTGCTTCTCTAAGTATTTCTTACATACATTCTTCAAAGCAAACACCTGATCCACACAACCTCTACCACTTCTGAAACCACACTGCTCTTCCCCAATCTGATGCTCTGTACATGCCTTCACCCTCTCAATCAATACCCTCCCATATAATTTACCAGGAATACTCAACAAACTTATACCTCTGTAATTTGAGCAATCACTCCTATCCCCTTTGCCTTTGTACAATGGCACTATGCACGCATTCCGCCAATCCTCAGGCACCTCACCATGGGTCATACATACATTAAATAACCTTACCAGCCAGTCAATAATACAGTCACCCCCTTTTTTAGTAAAGTTTTTAGTTTTCAGTCTCTCCTGGTACTTTCTCACACAAGTCTCCTTCCCAAGCTCACTTACTCTCACCACCCTCTTCACCCCAACATTCACTCTTCTTTTCTGAAAACCCATACATTAACATCCAAAAGTCTCTCTTTCACGCGCCTGTCAATTAACACGTAATCCAATAACGCTCTCTGGCCATCTCTCCCACTTACATACGTATACTTATGTATATCTCGCTTTTTAAACCAGGTATTCCCAATCATCAGTCCTTTTTCAGCACATAAATCTACAAGCTCTTCACCATTTCCATTTACAACACTGAACACCCCATGTATACCAATTATTCCCTCAACTGCCACATTACTCACTTTGCATTCAAATCACCCATCACTATAACCCGGTCTCGTGCATCAAAACCACTAACACACTCATTCAGCTGTTACCAAAACACTTCCCTCTCATGATCTTTCTTCTCATGCCCAGGTGCATATGCACCAATAATCACATATCTCTCTCCATCAACTTTCAGTTTTACCCATATTAATCGAGAATTTACTTTCTTACATTCTATCACATACTCCCACAACTCCTGTTTCAGGAGTACTGCTACTCCTTCCCTTGCTCTTGTCCTCTCACTAACCGCTGACTTTACTACCAAGACATTCCCAAACCACTCTTCCCCTTTACCCTTGAGCTTCGTTTCAATCAGAGCCAAAACATCCAGGTTCCTTTCCTCAAACATACAACCTATCTCTCCTTTTTTCACATCTTGGTTACATCCACACACATTTAGACACCCCAGTCTGAGCCTTCGAGGAGGATGAGCACTCCCCGCGTGACTCCTTCTTCTGTTTCCCATTTTAGAAAGTTAAAAAAAATACAAGGAGGGGAGGATTTCTGGCCCCCTGCTCCCGTCCCCTCTAGTCGCCTTCTACGACACGCGAGGAATGCGTGGGAAGTATTCTTTCACCCCTATCCCCAGGGATAATATATATATATATATATATATATATATATATATATATATATATATATATATATATATATATATATATATATATATATATATATATATATATATATATATATATATATATATATATATATATACATATATATATATATATATATATACACACACATACACACGCACATATACATACACACATATATGTACATATATATATATATATGAAAAAAGTAAGAAATAATTTAGAAAACTGAAACTTCTAGCTTGAAATGAAATGAGAAAATGAATGTCACATAATGGTTCAACCTGTGGCTATGGAAAAGGGAAATGTATAATTTATTTACACAAACGTCAATAGTAGTTCTCATCAATTTAACCACTGTACCAATAAGCTTCAATGTCTAAGGTACATTTTTTTTCCAATTTCACTATATATGTATATATATATATATATATATATATATATATATATATATATATATATATATATATATATATATATATATATATATATATATATATATATATATATATATATATATATATATATATATATTTATATACATATATATATATATATATATATATATATATATATATATATATATATATATATATATATATATATATATATATATATATATATATATATATATATATATATATATATCTATACATATATATATATATATATATATATATATATATATATATATATATATATATATATATATATATACATATATATATATATATATATATATATATATATATATATATATATATATATATACATATATATATATATATATATATATATATATATATATATATATATATATATATACATATATATATATATATATATATATATATATATATTTATATATATCATAGGGTGGGGGAGGGGGCGAAAATCCTGGGAGCCTTGAAGAATGTGTTGAAGTCGAGAACATTATCTCGCAAAGTAAAAATGGGTATGTTTGAAGGAATAGCGGTTCCAACAATGTCGTATGGTTGCTAGGCGTGGGCTATGGATAGAGTTGTGCGCAGGAGGGTGGATATGCTGGAAAAGATATGTTTGAGGACAATGTGTGGTGTGAGGTGGTTTGATCGAGTAAGTAATGTAAGGGTAAGAGAGATGTGTGCAAATAAGAAGGGCGTGGTTGAGAGAGCAGAAGAGGGTGTTTTGAAATGGTTTGGGCACATGGAGAGAATGAGTGAGGAAAGATTGACCAAGAGGATATATATGTCGGAGGTGGAGGGAACGAGGAGAACTGGGAGAACAAATTGGAGGTGGAAAGATCGAGTGAAAAAGATTTTGAGTGATCGGGGCCTGAACATGCAGGAGGGTGAAAGGCGGGCAAGGAATAGATTGAATTGGATCGATGTGGTATACCGGGTTGACGTGCTGTCAATGGATTGAATCAGGGCATATGAAGCATCTGGGGTAAACCTTGGAAAGCTCTGTGGGGCCTGGATGTGGAAAGGGAGCTTTGGTTTCGGGCATAATTGCATGACAGCTAGAGACGGAGTGTGAACGAATGAGGCCTTTTTTTGTATTTTCCTAGCTCTACCCCACACATATGAGGGGGGAGGGGGATGGAATTCCATGTGTGGACGAGGTGGCGATGGGAATGAATAAAGGCAGACAGTGTGAACTGTGTGCATAGGTATATATGTATGTGTCTGTGTGTGTATATATATGTGTACCTTGAGATTTATAGTTATGTTTATTTGCGTGTGTGGACGTGTGTGTATATACATGTGTATGGGGGTGGGTCGGGCCATTTCTTTCGTATGTTTCCTTGCGCTACCTCGCAAACGCGGGAGACAGCGACATAGGAAAATAAATTAAATATATATATATATATATATATATATATATATATATATATATATATATATATATATATATATATATATATATATATATATATATATATTTTTTTTTTTTTTTTTTTTATACTTTGTCGCTGTCTCCCGCGTTTGCGAGGTAGCGCAAGGAAACAGGCGAAAGAAATGGCCCAACCCCCCCCATACACATGTACATACACACGTCCACACACGCAAATATACATACCTACACAGCTTTCCATGGTTTACCCCGGACGCTTCACATGCCTTGATTCAATCCACTGACAGCACGTCAACCCCTGTATACCACATCGCTCCAATTCACTCTATTCCTTGCCCTCCTTTAACCCTCCTGCATGTTCAGGCCCCGATCACACAAAATCCTTTTCACTCCATCTTTCCACCTCCAATTTGGTCTCCCTCTTCTCCTCGTTCCCTCCACCTCCGACACATATATCCTCTTGGTCAATCTTTCCTCATTCATTCTCTCCAAGTGCCCAAACCATTTCAAAACACCCTCTTCTGCTCTCTCAACCACGCTCTTTTTATTTCCACACATCTCTCTTACCTTTACGTTACTTACTCGATCAAACCACCTCACACCACACATTGTCCTCAAACATCTCATTTCCAGCACATCCATCCTCCTGCGCACAACTCTATCCATAGCCCACGCCTCGCAACCATAAAACATTCTTGGAACCACTATTCCTTCAAACATACCCATTTTTGCTTTCCGAGATAATGTTCTCGACTTCCACACATTTTTCAAGGCTCCCAAAATTTTCGCCCCCTCCCCCACCCTATGATCCACTTCCGCTTCCATGGTTCCATCCGCTGACAGATCCACTCCCAGATATCTAAAACACTTCACTTCCTCCAGTTTTTCTCCATTCAAACTCACCTCCCAATTGACTTGACCCTCAACCCTACTGTACCTAATAACCTTGCTCTTATTCACATTTACTCTTAACTTTCTTCTTCCACACACTTTACCAAACTCCGTCACCAGCTTCTGCAGTTTCTCACATGAATCCGCCACCAGCGCTGTATCATCAGCGAACAACAACTGACTCACTTCCCAAGCTCTCTCATCCCCAACAGACTTCATACTTGCCCCTCTTTCCAAGACTCTTGCATTTACCTCCCTAACAACCCCATCCATAAACAAATTAAACAACCATGGAGACATCACACACCCCTGCCGGAAACCTACATTCACTGAGAACCAATCACTTTCCTCTCTTCCTACACGTACACATGCCTTACATCCTCGATAAAAACTTTTCACTGCTTCTAACAACTTGCCTCACACACCATATATTCTTAATACCTTCCACAGAGCATCTCTATCAACTCTATCATATGCCTTCTCCAGATCCATAAATGCTACATACAAATCCATTTGCTTTTCTAAGTATTTCTCACATACATTCTTCAAAGCAAACATCTGATCCACACATCCTCTACCACTTCTGAAACCACACTGCTCTTCCCCAATCTGTTGCTCTGTACATGCCTTCACCCTCTCAATCAATACCCTCCCATATAATTTACCAGGAATACTTAACAAACTTATACCTCTCTAATTTGAGCACTCACTCTTATCCCCTTTGCCTTTGTACAATGGCACTATGCACGCATTCCGCCAATCCTCAGGCACCTCACCATGAGTCATACATACATTAAATAACCTTACCAACCAGTCAACAATACAGTCACCCCCTTTTTTAATAAATTCCACTGCAATACCATCCAAACCTGCTGCCTTGCCGGCTTTCATCTTCCGCAAAGCTTTTACTACCTCTTCTCTGTTTACCAAATCATTTTCCCTAACCCTCTCACTTTGCACACTACCTCGACCCAAACACCCTATATCTGCCACTCTGTCATCAGACACATTCAACAAACCTTCAAAATACTCATTCCATCTCCTTCTCACATCACCACTACTTGTTATCACCTCCCCATTTACGCCCTTCACTGAAGTTCCCATTTGCTCCCTTGTCTTACGCACCCTATTTACCTCCTTCCAGAACATCTTTTTATTCTCCCTAAAATTTACTGATAGTCTCTCACCCCAACTCTCATTTGCCCTTTTTTTTCACCTCTTGCACCTTTCTCTTGACCTCCTGTCTCTTTCTTTTATACTTCTCCCACTCAATTGCATTTTTTCCCTGCAAAAATCGTCCAAATGCCTCTCTCTTCTCTTTCACTAATACTCTTACTTCTTCATCCCACCACTCACTACCCTTTCTAAACAGCCCACCTCCCATATATATATATATATATATATATATATATATATATATATATATATATATATATATATATATATATATATATATATATTGGAGGGTATTGATTGAGAGGGTGAAGGTATGTACAGAGCAGCAGACTGGAGAAGATCAGTGTCGTTTCAGAAGTGGTAGAGGATGTGTGGATCAGGTGTTTGCTTTGAAGAATGTATGTGAGAAATACTTAGAAAAGCAAATGGATTTGTATGTAGCATTTATGGATCTGGAGAAGGCATATGATAGAGTTGATAGAGATGCTCTGTGGAAGGTATTAAGAATATATGGTGTGGTAGGCAAGTTGTTAGAAGCAGTAAAAAGTTTTTATCGAGGATGTAAGGCATGTGTACGTGTAGGAAGAGAGGAAAGTGACTGGTTCTCAGTGAATGTAGGTTTGCGGCAGGGGTGTGTGATGTCTCCATGGTTGTTTAATTTGTTTATGGATGG